>NC_088222.1:8685279-8985279 GCF_036934945.1 Oncorhynchus masou masou | reverse complement strand
GTCGTCACTACAGTCCCTGGTTCGAATCCAGGCTGTGCCCACATCCGGCTGTGATTGGGAGTCCCATAGGGCGGCGCACAATTGGCCCAGTGTCGTCCGGGTTTGGCCGGGGTAGGCTGTCATTTGTAAATAAGAATTTGTTCTTAACTGACTTGCCTCGTTAAATAAAAGAACTAGGGCCTGTAGGACCTGCCTTGTTGATAGTGTTTTTAAGAAGGTTGAAACTAGGGCCTGTAGAACCTGCCTTGTTGATAGTGTTGTTAAGAAGGTAGAAACTAGGGCCTGTAGGACCTGCCTTATTGATAGTGCTGATAAGGTAGAGCAGTGCTTTATTATGGACCGACTAGAACAACCAATGAGGGGTGATATAGTTTCCAGGTCATTAGTACCATAACCAATGAGAGGTGATATAGTTTCCAGGTCATTAGTACCGTAACCAATGAGAGGTGACTCATTGCAGTCAGGTGAAATGTAATGAAAAGTTGTTTTATTCTACCCGACAGACAATAATATTGTATGATCTGTTCTACACAATATATTCATATGATAACCTTATAGACTAAGAATGCCACCTCAGTTGTACACTGTGCTTCAGCTTCTACTTGCTCCGTGGGGTCTAAACCAGGTTACAGTAAACAACCTTGCGACAACTGTTGGTTTAAAAATCACTTATTTGATGGATTCCTTGTGTTCTATTTCCACAGGTGTCCCTCCTCCCCTCGGGTCCCTGACCTGACCACGACCCCTCAACCTATGGTATTATCTCCAGAAGCCCCCAGTCCCGACCCCCTGCCTCTCCCTCGACCACCACACTTCAACCACACCTTGACAGACAACAGACAGGACATGGACGAGTTTGTGCCGGTAAGAGCAGGGGAACACTAGGACCTGTCTGAAAGCATAAGTACTTTGACCGTCCTGGTTTCCTCCATTCCTTTCTCTCAAAGCACATTGGAGGAGGTCCAAGGGAATTTCTCATGGGCAGAGGAGGCAAGGATGCAATGTGCATTATTCATGTAATTATGGAACTAAACTCAGCAACAAAAAGAAACGTCCCTTTTTCAGGACCCTGCCTTTCAAATATAATTCGTAAAAATCCAAATAACTTCACTGATCTTCATTGTAAAGGGTGTAAACACTGTTTCCCCATGCTTGTTCAATGAACCATAAACAATTAATGAACATGCACCTGTGGAACGGTCGTTAAGACACTAACAGCTTACAGACGCTAGACAATTAAGGTCACAGTTATGAAAACTTAGGACACTAAAGAGTGTACACCTTTCTATTGACTCTGAAAAACACCAAAAGAAAGACACCCAGGGTCCCTGCTCATCTGCGTGAACGTGCCTTAGGCATGCTGCAAGGAGGCATGAGGACTACAGATGTGGCCAGGGCAATAAATTGCGATGTCCGTACTGAGACGCCGACGGACAGCTGATTGTCCTCATAGTGGCAGACCACATGTAACACCTGCACAGGATCGGTACATCTGAACAGCACACCTGCAGGGACAGGTACAGGATGGCAACAACAACAACTGAGTTACACCAGGAACGCACAATCCCTCCAGTGCTCAGACTGTCCGCAATAGGCTGAGAGAGGCTGGACTGTTGTAAGGCAGGTCCTCACCAGACATCACCGGCAACAACGTCGCCTATGGGCACAAACCCACCGTCGCTGGACCAGACAGGACTTGCAAAAAGTGCTCTTCACTGATGAGTCACGGTTTTGTCTCACCAGGGGTGATGGTCGGATTTGCGTTTATTGTCGAAGGAATGAGCGTTACACCGAGGCCTGTACTCTAGAGCGGGATCGATTTGGAGGTGGAGTGTCCGTCATGGTCTGGGGCGGTGTGTCACAGCATCATCGGACTGAGTTTGTTGTCATTGCAGGCAATCTCAATGCTGTGCGTTACAGGGAAGACATCCTCCTCCCTCATGTGGTACCCTTCCTGCAGGTTCATCCTGACATGACCCTCCAGCATGACAATGCCATCAGACATACTGCTCGTTCTGTGCGTGATTTCCTGCAAGACAAGAATGTCAGTGTTTTGCCATGGCCAGCGAAGAGCCCGGATCTCAATCCCATTGAGCACTTCTGGGACCTGTTGGATCGGAGGGTGAGGGCTAGGGCCATTCCACACCCCCAGAAATGTCCGGGAACTTACAGGTGCCTTGGTGGAAGAGTTGGGTAACATCTCACAGCAAGAACTGGCAGATCTGTTGCAGTACATGAGGAGGAGATGCACTGCAGTACTTAATGCAGCTGCTGGCCACTTGTTCAGTTTATCTGTTGTTGAATCTTATGTTCATACAAATATTTACACATGTTAAGTTTGCTGAAAATAAACGCATTTAACAGGACGTTTCTTTTTATGCTGAGTTTGTGTAGTATTCAGTATTAATTTCCTTTTTTAGCGCAGTTTGATTCCAACAGCGTTTGTTTACCACTGTCTGTTCGTCAGGACGTGGAGCTGAAAGTGTCCCTTGTGAAGTCTGAGAAAGGAAGCCTGGGGTTTACTCTGACCAAAGGGAATGACTTGGGCTGCTACATCCATGACATCATCCAGGACCCTGCCAAGGGAGACGGCAGGCTGCGTCCCGGGGATCGCATGATCATGGTACACATCTGCTGAATGTAGCTACTGAACACTCTCAATCTGGTTTTCCTTGATTCCTCACCTCCTCCCCCAATGCGTTTTAAGGAGGTGAGGAGAGACTTTGGGTGTCCTTCTCCAATGCAGTTTCAGGACTCATGGAGAGAGGATACGAGAAATTGAAGACGGACAAATTGATAGTCATGTTTTAACACTCCCTGTCATGCTGTATCACAAGCATTTCACCTGTAGCTCTTCACTAATGACCCTGCCCCCTCCCCCTTCAGGTGAACAACAAAGATGTGTCCAACATGGGTCACACTGAGGTGGTGAACCTGGTGAGAGCAGCCCCCAGGGTGGTCGATCTAGTGGTAGGAAGGGTTCTCGAGGCTCCTAAACCCCCTATAGAAGCACACCTACTGTCGGACATCTCCTTCCAGTGCCCTGACCAAACATTAGGTAAGAGAGCTATAGAGATCTATTTACACCGCCTACAATTATCTATTTAATTCACGTGTATCATCTCAACTGTTGAACTGTTGAAAATATCTGTGTTTGTCAGGTCAGGGTTGTGTTCATTCGGCACCAAACAGAAGAGAATGGAACAGGTATAACCAAGCTTTTTGGTTCAGAAGGTCAGGGTTGTGTTCATTCGGCACCAAACAGAAGAGAATGGAACAGGTATAACCAAGCTTTTGGTTCAGAAGGTCAGGGTTGTGTTCATTCGGCACCAAACAGAAGAGAATGGAACAGGTATAACCAAGCTTTTGGTTCAGAAGGTCAGGGTTGTGTTAATTCGGCACCAAACAGAAGAGAATGGAACAGGTATAACCAAGCTTTTTTGGTTCAGAAGGTCAGGGTTGTGTTCATTCGGCACCAAACAGAAGAGAATGGAACAGGTATAACCAAGCTTTTGGTTCAGAAGGTCAGGGTTGTGTTAATTCGGCACCAAACAGAAGAGAATGGAACAGGTATAACCAAGCTTTTTGGTTCAGAAGGTCAGGGTTGTGTTCATTCGGCACCAAACAGAAGAGAATGGAACAGGTATAACCAAGCTTTTGGTTCAGAAGGTCAGGGTTGTGTTAATTCGGCACCAAACAGAAGAGAATGGAACAGGTATAACCGAGCTGGACTTCAGTTTTCCATAGCAACACATTTTAAAACATATTATTTTCGCTGCAGGGACGTTGTTGGACGTGGGAAGTGACTGTGTGTATGTGGTGTTGTTCATAAAGCTTAACTGTGTTGTATCTCTCCCTACAGGTCTAGTATTAGACAGTGACAGTGTGTACAGGGTGTTGTATCTCTCCCTACAGGTTTAGTATTGGACAGTGACCGTATGTACGGGGTGTTGTCTCTCCCTGCAGGTTTATTATTAGACAGTGACAGTGTGTATAGGGTGTTGTATCTCTCCCTACAGGTCTAGTATTAGACAGTGACAGTGTGTACAGGGTGTTGTATCTCTCCCTACAGGTCTAGTATTGGACAGTGACAGGGTGTTGTATCTCTCCCTACAGGTCTAGTATTAGACAGTGACAGTGTGTACAGGGTGTTGTATCTCTCCCTACAGGTCTAGTATTGGACAGTGACAGGGTGTTGTATCTCTCCCTACAGGTCTAGTATTGGACAGTGACAGGGTGTTGTATCTCTCCCTACAGGTTTAGTATTGGACAGTGACAGGGTGTTGTATCTCTCCCTACAGGTCTAGTATTAGACAGTGACAGTGTGTACAGGGTGTTGTATCTCTCCCTACAGGTCTAGTATTGGACAGTGACAGTGTGTTGTATCTCTCCCTACAGGTCTAGTATTAGACAGTGACAGTGTGTACAGGGTGTTGTCTCTCCCTACAGGTTTAGTATTAGACAGTGACAGTGTGTACAGGGTGTTGTCTCTCCCTACAGGTCTAGTATTAGACAGTGACAGTGTGTACGGGGTGTTGTCTCTCCCTACAGGTCTAGTATTAGACAGTGACAGTGTGTACAGGGTGTTGTATCTCTCCCTACAGGTCTAGTATTAGACAGTGACAGTGTGTACAGGGTGTTGTATCTCTCCCTACAGGTCTAGTATTGGACAGTGACAGTGTGTTGTATCTCTCCCTACAGGTCTAGTATTGGATGGGGGCAGTGACAGTGTGTACGGGGTGTTTTATCTCTCCCTACAGGTCTAGTATTAGACAGTGACAGTGTGTACAGGGTGTTGTATCTCTCCCTACAGGTCTAGTATTGGACAGTGACAGTGTGTTGTATCTCTCCCTACAGGTCTAGTATTGGATGGGGGCAGTGACAGTGTGTACGGGGTGTTGTCTCTCCCTACAGGTCTAGTATTGGATGGGGGCAGTGACAGTGTGTACGGGGTGTTATTCATAAAGGAGGTACTGCCTGGCTCGGTGGCGCTGCTGGAGGGGAGTCTGAGGCCCTTGGACCTGGTCCACTATATCAACGGAGCTCCAACTCTGGACCTGACCCTCAATGAGAGCTGCAGGCTGCTGGAGATCTCCCTCAGGGAGCTCACTATCAAAGCTACAAGGTAAACTTAACCCTCACCCTGAATTCGAAATAGACCCCTCGCCCCTACACACTAGTCACTTTGGGTTAGGTGTAGACCTGCGAGGGTCCCTCAGGGACCTCACCAGGTAAACGCTAGCCTTATGTACCATAAACACGTTTTTTTGTCCAAGAAATGTCCTTTACTAGTTAACATCGTCAGTCCATCTCTGTGCAAGGCAGTGCTTGCCAGCTCGTGTCAAAGAGGTTTGGAACTGAGACTCAATAAATGATTACTTCCTATAATGCCCTCTTCAGATACCCGTCCAAGAGGTACACGTGTTCATTATCCTTGACCTAATTGATCTCTCTTCTCCCTCCAGGGATGGGAAACCAGTGTCTCCAGGACAGAAGAGTATTTCTTTTCTCAACAACAACGTCAGTCCTGAAGTCTCCACCGGCCTCAATGGTAAGTACTTGTAAAAACCTATCCATACAAATCGTAGACTGTTATCCTTTGAAAGATTTGCTGAATGTGTATAGCATTATGGTACATGTACAGTAAGTACATCCAGTCAAGTTCTCTTACCTTCACAATCAGGAAGTATACAATACCCCTTGACTTTTTCCACATTTTGTTGTTACAGCCTGAATTTTAAATGTAATTTTTATGTTACTGATCTACACACAATAACCCACATTTTTATTTTTTATGACTAGCCAATCTCTGTACCCCAGACATACAATTATATGTAAGGTCCCTCAACTGTGTAGTGAATTTCAAGCAAAGACCACAGTTTTTTTTAAAGTTCTCAAGGGATGCCACCGATTGGTAGATGTAAAAAATTAATTAAAAAATAGCAGTTGCTGAATGTCTCTTTGAGTGTGGCGTGGTGAAGTTATCAATTAGGCTTTTGATTGTCACTACAAAGATACGGGCGTCCTTCCTAACTTAGTTGCAGGACAGGAAGGAAACTGCTCAGGGATTTCACCATGAGGCCACTGCTGACTTTTTAAAACAGTTACATACTTTAATGACTGTAATAGGAGAAAACTGAGGATGGATCAACAACATTGTAGTTATTCTACAATACTAACCTAAATGACAGAGTGAAAAGAAGGAAGTCTGTACAGAATAAAAATATTCCAAAACATGAATCCTGTTTGCAACAAGACACTAAAGTAATGCTGCAAAAATATGGCAAAGCAATTCACTTTTTGTCCTGAATACAAAAGTGTTATGTTTGGGGCAAATCCAATACAACACATCAATGAGTACCTCTCTCCATATTGTCAAGCATAGTGGTGGCTGCATCATGTTATGGCTATGCTTGTAATCGTTAAGGACTTTTCAGGATAAAGAAACATAATGGAGCTGAGCACAGGCAAAACCTGGTTCAGTCTGCTTTCCACCAGACACTAGGAGATGAATTCACCTTTCAGCAGGATAATAACATAAACACAAGGCCAAATACACACTGGAGTCGCTGACCAAGAAGACGTTTGATGTTCCTGAGTGGCCTAGTTACAGTTTTGACATAAACCAGCTTGAAAATGTAGGTCAAAACATGAAAATGGCTGTCTAGCAATGATCAACAACCAACTTGACAGAGCTTGAAGATTTTTTAAAAATAATAATGTGCAAATATTGTACAATCCAGGTGTGTAAAGCTCTTAGACACACAGCTGAAATTGCTGCCAAAGGTGATTCGAACAAGTATTGACTCGTGAATACCTATGTAAATTAGATTTCTGTATTTCATTTTCAATACATTTGCAAACACTTCTAAAAACCTGTTTTCACTTCATTATGGGGTATTGTATGTAGATGGGTGACAAAAAAATATATATATTTAATCAATTTTTAAATTCAGGCTGTAACAAGAAAATGTGGAGTAACTGAAGGGGTATGAAACACTTTCTGAAGGCTCTGCATGTTATGAACAATACATGCCGTCTTCAACGTAACGCTGGTATGTAGCCTAGTGCGGCAGGGTAGCCTAGTGGTTAGAGCGTTGGACTAGTAGCCGGAAGGTTGCAAGTTCAAACCCCCGAGCTGACAAGGTACAAATCTGTCGTTCTGCCACTGAACAGGCAGTTAACCCACTGTTCCTAGGCCGTCATTGAAAATAAGAATTTGTTCTTAACTGACTTGCCTGGTTAAATAAAGGTAAAATTAAAATAAAAAATAAAAAATGTTGTTGTGGAGTATGATGTGACTGTTCCTTCCCCCCTGTCACAGATTATGTCTTGGGGGCTGATCACAGAGAAACAGAGGCCTTCTCTACACTATGTCCTCCAGAGGTAACTACACCTGCTTTATTCAGTCTACTACTTTCCTATTGGTGGATAGGTTGACAACACTTGCTTTACATGTGACTATAGCAACTCAACTTTAGTCACTTACACACATTTAAATTGCATTAGCTCTGCTATAAGGATAAGCAATTGGGTTAACTCAGCTATAAGGATAAGCAATTGGGTTAACTCTGCTATAAGGATAAGCAATTGGGTTAACTCTGCTATAAGGATAAGCAATTGGGTTAACTCTGCTATAAGGATAAGCAATTGGGTTAACTCTGCTATAAGGATAAGCAATTGGGTTAACTCTGCTATAAGGATAAGCAATTGGGTTAACTCTGCTATAAGGATAAGCAATTGGGTTAACTCAGCTATAAGGATAAGCAATTGGGTTAACTCTGCTATAAGGATAAGCAATTGGGTTAACTCTGCTATAAGGATAAGCAATTGGGTTAACTCTGCTATAAGGATAAGCAATTGGGTTAACTCAGCTATAAGGATAAGCAATTGGGTTAACTCTGCTATAAGGATAAGCAATTGGGTTAACTCTGCTATAAGGATAAACAATTGGGTTAACTCAGCTATAAGGATAAGCAATTGGGTTAACTCTGCTATAAGGATAAGCAATTGGGTTAACTCTGCTATAAGGATAAGCAATTGGGTTAACTCTGCTATAAGGATAAGCAATTGGGTTAACTCTGCTATAAGGATAAGCAATTGGGTTAACTCTGCTATAAGGATAAGCAATTGGGTTAACTCAGCTATAAGGATAAGCAATTGGGTTAACTCTGCTATAAGGATAAGCAATTGGGTTAACTCTGCTATAAGGATAAGCAATTGGGTTAACTCTGCTATAAGGATAAGCAATTGGGTTAACTCAGCTATAAGGATAAGCAATTGGGTTAACTCTGCTATAAGGATAAGCAATTGGGTTAACTCTGCTATAAGGATAAGCAATTGGGTTAACTCTGCTATAAGGATAAGCAATTGGGTTAACTCTGCTATAAGGATAAGCAATTGGGTTAACTCAGCTATAAGGATAAGCAATTGGGTTAACTCTGCTATAAGGATAAGCAATTGGGTTAACTCTGCTATAAGGATAAGCAATTGGGTTAACTCTGCTATAAGGATAAGCAATTGGGTTAACTCGACTAGAGTTCATTAGTCACATTCACAGAGATGTAAATGTAGGGTACAGTGAGAAATGTTGAGCTCCAACAGTACCAATGGGGGGGAGTGGTTAGCTGTCTAGTGGTGACTATTCAGCATGATAAACGTCAATTCATTGGGGGGGGGGGGCAGTATAAATGTCCATTCGTGGGGGGGGGGGGCAGTGTAAATGTCCTAATGGTCTGGGGTTAGTGTTTTTGCCATGATGTTCCTATACTGCCCGCATCTGAATCAAATCAAATGTTGTTTATATGCGCCGAATACAACAGATGTAGACCTTACTGTGAAATGCTGGCTTACTTACAAGCCCTTAACCAACAATGCAGAGTAAAGTTTAATAAAAAACTGTAACACAATGAAATGATACAGGGAGTACTTGTACCAAATCAATGTGCGGGGCTACGGGTTAGTCGAGGTAATGGAGGTAATATGTACATGTAGGTAAAGAGTTAAAGTGACTATGCATAGATTATAAACAGAGAGTAGCAGCAGCGTAATAAAGGGAGTCGATGCAAATAGTCTGGGGAGCCATTTGATTAACTGTCCAGCAGACTTATGGTATAAAGGTCCTGGATGACAGGAAGCTTGGCCCCAGTGATGTACTTGGCCGTACGCTCTACCCTCTGTAGTGCCTTGCGGTCGGATGCCGAGCAGTTGCCATACCAGGCGGTGATGCAACCAGTCAGGATGCTCTTGATGGTACAGCTGTAGAATTTCTTTGAGGATCTGATGACCCGTGCCAAATATTTTCAGTCTCCTGAGGGGGAATAGATGGTGTTGTGCCCTCTACACAACTGTTTTCGTGTATTTGGACCATAATAGTTTGTTGGTGATGTGGACACCAAGGAACTTGAAGCTCTCGACCCGCTCCACTGCAGCCCTGTCGATGTGAATGGGGACGTATCAGTGAAGTCACTTGCCAGTTGGTCAGAGCATGGTCGGAGTACACGTCCTGGTAATCCGTCTGGCCCTGCGGCCTTGTGAATATTGACCTGTTTAAAGGTTTTACTGACCAGCTACGGAGAGCGTGATCACACAGTCGTTCAGAACAACTGATGCTCTCGTGCATGCTTCAGTGTTGCTTGACTCGAAGCGTGCATAGAAGTCATTCGGCTACCGTCACTGGGCAGCTCGTGGCTTTCAAGCACTGCCACATCCGACGAGCCGGTGTAGTAGGATTCAATCTTAGTCCAGTATTGACGCTTTGCTTGTTTGATGGTTCGTCTGAGGGCATAGCGGGATTTCTTATAAGCTTCCGGATTAGTGTCCCGCTCCTTGAAAGCGGCTGCTCTCGCCTTTCGCTCCGTGCGGAGTGACGGAAGCAGGGACAACAGTCTGTGGCTGAGGTCCTTAATGATCAGCTTGTCCTTCCTGAGCCACCTGGTGGGATAAGTGTCCTGGAGTGCAGGCAGTGTGCACCCAATGGCGCGTTTGGCTGAGCGTACCACCCTCTGAAGAGCCTTGCCGTCCGTGGTGGTGGAGTTGCCGTACCAGGCTGTGATGCAGCTCGACAATATGCTCTCTGGTGCTCCTGTAGAACACTGAGAACCCTCGGGGAACAGGCCAAGTTTCTTCAGCCTCCAGAGTTTGAAGAGTCACTGTCATGCCTTCACCGGGGTGTCTGTGGTTTGACCATTTCAGCTCCTTGTAGATGTTTATGGTGAGAAACTTGATGTTTTTGACCATTTCCCTGTTGATGGCTATAAGGATATGTCCTTTAGTAGTCAATAAAATGTGTAGACTAAAGTGTTCTGATCTGTTGACTCCGACCTGTGGGTGTCTTGAGATTTTCGATTACCCCTGAACATTGGAAAGTGAAAGTAATATTCTAATTCTGTTTTGTTGTGCTTCCAGGAGGAGATCATTCAGTTGGACCTTGACAAGCCTGCGGCAGGAGGCCTAGGCTTCTCTGTTATCGGAGGAGAGAGGGGCATCTTTGTCAAGTCCATCACCCCTGGTGGCATAGCAGATCGTACAGGACGGCTGCAAGTGGGGGATAGACTGCTCAAAGTAAGTCGGATCTACTCTTGAGGTGTTTTCAATGTAATAACAGCTCTTGTCCACTAGGTGGTGATCTTTGACCATAACTCATCTGAATGCAGGGTTGTGCACTAGGGCACGTCGTAATAAAGGTTTTACAACAGCAAAACAAATTCAGGCATTTACCTCCCTGTTTCAGTCCATTTCAAAATGTTTCACCCTACCATACATGACGCAGTTTTGATGTTTCTAGCTGACGGTGTTTCTATCCATCAGGTGAACGAGGAGCTGATGACTGGTGTGTCTCACACTAAAGCTGTCACCACTATCCGAAAGGTCAAAGGACTGGTCCACCTCATAGTGTCCAGACCGCCTGACCAAAACCCCAACACCTACCTGGCCTACCTCCCCATCATCTCTGACAAGTGCAACGGCAACAGTGACGACATTGGGGTGAAGACTAAACCGTCTAGTCCACCTGATGAGAACAGTAGCCCTCCTGACATACCGCCAATAGGTAAGTTACTACTCTTTATCCCTACAGATTTGCGTGTTGAAGGGTATGTTGAAAAGTTCTGAAGTTTTCTGATGCCTGCTCCTCACTGTTGTCAACACCATGTGCCAGTTTGACAGTCTTCTTCTCTCCTGTGTTCGTCACCCAGACTATGATGTAGGTTCAATGGAACGGAGGACGAGAGAGGGTGAGGTGGAGAACACTGAGCTGTCTGAAGACACAGACCGTGATGGTTCCTCTCTACCCGAGGACTCTCCTGAGGTGGGTACATACTGTGACGGTTCCTCTCTACCAGGGGACTCTCCTGAGGTGGGTACATACTGTGACTGTTCCTCTCTACCCGAGGACTCTCCTGAGGTGGGTACATACTGTGACGGTTCCTCTCTACCAGGGGACTCTCCTGAGGTGGGTACATACTGTGACTGTTCCTCTCTACCCGAGGACTCTCCTGAGGTGGGTACATACTGTGACGGTTCCTCTCTGGGGACTCTCCTGAGGTGGGTACATACTGTGACGGTTCCTCTCTACCAGGGGACTCTCCTGAGGTGGGTACATACTGTGACTGTTCCTCTCTACCAGGGGACTCTCCTGAGGTGGGTACATACTGTGACTGTTCCTCTCTACCAGGGGACTCTCCTGAGGTGGGTACATACTGTGGGGAGGACCTGCCTCTAAGGTGAGGCTATTCAACTACAAATCAAATTTATTTATATAGCCCTTCTTACATCAGCTGATATCTCAAAGTGCTGTACAGAAACCCAGCCTAAAACCCCAAACAGCAAGCAATGCAGGTGTAGAAGCACGGTGGCTAGGAAAAACTCCATAGAAAGGCCAAAACCTAAGAAGAAACCTAGCATTGAGGAACCAGGCTTTGAGGAATGGCCAGTCCTCTTCTGGCTGTGCCGGGTGGAGATTATAACAGAACATGGCCAAGATGTTCAAAGGTTCATAAATGACCAGCATGGTCAAATAATAATAATCACAGTAGTTGTCGAGGTTGCAGCAAGTCAGCACCTCAGGAGTAAATGTCAGTTGGCTTTTCATAGCCGATCATTAAGAGTATCTCTACCACTCCTGCTGTCTCTAGAGAGTTGAAAACAGCAGGTCTGAGACAGGTAGCACATCCGGTGAACAGGTCAGGGTTCCATAGACGCAGGCAGAACAGTTGAAACTGGAGCAGCAGCACGGCCAGGTGGACTGGGGACAGCAAGGAGTCATCATGCCAGGTAGTCCTGAGGCATGTCCTAGGGCTCAGGTCCTCTGAGAGAGAAAGAGAGAATTAGAGAGAGCACACAGGACACCGGATAAGACAGGAGAAGTACTTCATATAACAGACTGACCCTAGCCCCCCGACACAAACTATTGCAGCATAAATACTGGAGGCTGAGACAGGAGGGGTCAGGAGACACTGTGGTCCCATACGATGATACCCCCAGACGGGGCCAAACAGACAGGATATAACCCCACCCATTTTGCCAAAGCACAGCCCCCACACCACTAAAGGGATATCTTCAACCACCAACTTACCATCCTGAGACGAGGCCGAGTATAGCCCACAAAGTTCTCCTTCACGGCACAACCGAAGGGGGGGGCGCCAACCCAGACAGGAAGGTCACGTCAGTGACTCAACCCACTCAAGTGACGCACCCCTCCTAGGGACGGCATGGAAGAGCACCAGTAAGCTAGTGACTCAGCCCCTGTAATAGAGTTAGAGGCAGAGAATCCCAGTTGAGAGAGGGGAACCGGCCAGGCAGAGGCAGCAAGGCCGGTTCGTTGCTCCAGAGCCTTTCCGTTCACCTTCACACTCCTGGGCCAGACTACACTCAATCATATGACCTACTGAAGAGATGAGTCTTCAGTAAAGACTTAAAGGTTGAGACCGAGTCTGCGTCTCTCACATGGGTAGGCAGACCATTCCATAAAAATTGAGCTCTATAGGAGAAAGCCCTGCCTCCAGCTGTTTGCTTAGAAATTCTAGGGACAATTAGGAGGCCTGCGTCTTGTGACCGTAGCGTACGTGTAGGTATCTACGGAAGGACCAAATCGGAAAGATGGGTAGGAGCAAGCCCATGTAATGCTTTGTAGGTTAACAGTAAAACCTTGAAATCAGCCGTTGCCTAACAGGAAGCCAGTGTAGGGAGGCTAGCACTGGAGTAATATGATCAAATGTTATGGTTCTAGTCAGGATTCTAGCAGCCGTATTTAGCACTAACTGAAGTTTATTCAGTGCTTTATCTGGGTAGCCGGAAAGTAGAGCATTGCAGTAGTGTAACCTTGAAGTAACAAAAGCATGGATACATTTTTCTGCATTTTTGGACAGAAAGCTTCTGATTTTTGCAATGCTATGTAGATCGAAAAAAAACTGTCCTTGAAACAGTCTTGATATGTTCGTCAAAAGAGAGATCGGGGTCCAGAGGAACGCCGAGGTCCTTCACAGTTTTATTTGAGACGACTGTACAACCATCAAGATTAATTGTTAGATTCAACAGAAGATCTCTTTGTTTCTTGGGACCTAGAACAAGCATCTCTGTTTTGTCCGAGTTTAAAAGTAGAACGTTTGCAGCCATCCACTTCCTTATGTCTGAAACACAGGCTTCTAGCGAGGGCAATTTTGGGGCTTCACCATGTTTCATTGAAATGTACAGCTGCGTGTCATCCGCATAGCAGTGAAAGTTAACATTATGTTTTCGAATGACATCCCCAAGAGGTAAAATATAGAGTGAAAACAATAATGGTCCTAAAACAGAACCTTGAGGAACACTGAAAGTTGATTTGTCAGAGGACAAACCATTCACAGAGACAAACTGATATCTTTCCGACAGATAAGATCTAAACCAGGCCAGAACTTGTCCGTGTAAACCAATTTTGGTTTCCAATCTCTCCAAAAGAATGTGGTGATCGATGGTATCAAAAGCAGCACTAAGGTCTAGGAGCACGAGGACAGATGCAGAGCCTCGGTCTGACATCATTAAAAGGTCATTTACCACCTTCACAAGTGCAGTCTCAGTGCTGTGATGGGGTCTAAAACCAGACTGAAGCATTTCGTATACAATGTTTGTCTTCAGGAAGGCAGCGAGTTGCTGCGCAACAGCTTTTTCAAACATTTTTGAGAGGAATAGATGATTTGATATAGGCCAACAGTCTTTTATATTTTCTGGTTCAAGATTTGGCATTTTCAAGAGGCTTTATTACTGTCACTTTTAGTGAGTTTGGTACACATCCGGTGGGTAGAGAGCTGTTTATTATGTTCAACATAGGAGGGCCAAGCACAGGAAGCAGCTCTTTCAGTAGTTTAGTTGGAATAGGTTCCAGTAGGCAGCTTGAAGGTTTAGAGACAATTATTATTTTCATTATTTTGTCAAGAGTTATAGTACTAAAACACTTGAGTGGCTCTCTTGATCCAAGGTCCTGGCAGTGTTGTGCAGACTCTGGAAGTTTGCTTCAGAGCTTGGGTATTTTCTGTGTACCAGGGAGCTAGTTTCTTATGACAAATGTTTTTAGGGGTGTATCTGCATCTAGGGTATTGCGCAGGGTTAAATTGAGTTCCTCAGTTAGGTGGTTAACTGATTTTTTGTCCTCTGACATCCTTGGGTAGGCAGAGGGAGTCTGGAAGGGCATCAAGGAATCTTTGTGTTGTCTGAGAATTTATAGCACGACTTTTGATGCTCCTTGGTTGGGGTCTGAGCAGATTATTTGTTGCGATTGCAAACGTAATAAATTGGTGGTCCGATAGTCCAGGGTTATGAGTAAAAACATTATGATCCACAACATTTATTCCATGGGACAAAACTAGGTCCAGAGTATGACAGTGAGTAGGTCCAGAGACATGTTGGACAAAACCCACTGAGTCGATGATGGCTCTGAAAGCCTTTTGGAGTGGGTCTGTGGACTTTTCCATGTGAATATTGAAATCACCAAAAATTAGAATATTATCCGCTATGACCACAAGGTCCGATAGGAACTCAGTGAGGAACGCTGTACATGGCCCAGGAGGCCTGTAAACAGTAGCTATAAAAAGTGATTGAGTAGGCTGCATATATTTCATGATTAGAAGCTCAAAAGACAAACATTCTTTTTTTTTTTGTAAATTGAAATTTGCTATCTTAAATGTTAGCAACACCTCTGCCTTTGCGGGATGCACGGGGGATATGGTCACTAGTGTAACCAGGAGGTGAGGCCTCATTTAACACAGTAAATTCATCAGGCTTAAGCCATGTTTCAGTCAGGCCAATCACATCAAGATTATGATCAGTGATTATTTAATTGACTATTACTGCCTTTGAAGTAAGGGATCTAACATTAAGTAGCCCTATTTTGAGATGTGAGGTATCATGATCTCTTTCAATAATGGCAGGAATAGAGGAGGTCTTTATCCTAGTGAGATTGCTAAGGCGAACACCGCCATGTTTAGTTTTGCCCAACCTAGGTCAAGGCACAGACAGTCTCAATGGGGATAGTGAGCTGACTACACTGACTGTGCTAGTGGCAGACTTCACTACTGCCTGGCCTGCACCCTATTTCATTGTGGAGCTAGAGGAGTTAGAGCCCTGTCTATGTTGGTAGATAAGATGAGAGCACCCCTCCAGCTAGGATGGAGTCCGTCACTCCTCAACAGGCCAGGCTTGGTCCTGTTTGTTGGTGAGTCCCAGAAAGAGGGCCAATTATCTACAAATTCTATCTTTTGGGAGGGGCAGAAAACAGTTTTCAACTAGCGATTGAGTTGTGAGACTCTGCTGTAGAGCTCATCACTCCCCCTAACTGGGAGGGGGCCAGAGACTCTGCTGTAGAGCTCATCACTCCCCCTAACTGGGAGGGGGCCAGAGACTCTGCTGTCGAGCTCATCACTCCCCCTAACTGGGAGGGGGCCAGAGACTCTGCTGTCGAGCTCATCACTCCCCCTAACTGGGAGGGGGCCAGAGACTCTGCTGTAGAGCTCATCACTCCCCCTAACTGGGAGGGGGCCAGAGACTCTGCTGTAGAGCTCATCACTCCCCCTAACTGGGAGGGGGCCAGAGACTCTGCTGTAGAGCTCATCACTCCCCCTAACTGGGAGGGGGCCAGAGACTCTGCTGTCGAGCTCATCACTCCCCCTAACTGGGAGGGGGCCAGAGACTCTGCTGTCGAGCTCATCACTCCCCCTAACTGGGAGGGGGCCAGAGACTCTGCTGTCGAGCTCATCACTCCCCCTAACTGGGAGGGGGCCAGAGACAATTACAGTCCTGGAGGGTCAAAACTCAGCTTGTTTCTGTGTTGTGTGTGGAATTCCAGACCTCCCGGAAAGCCGACTGGAAAGAAGAAAGTGTTGACGACCCACTGAATGAAAGGTAAGGTGGGGCTCCAGAATAATGTGACTGAATGTCACCAGAGAACATTTTTGTATTTTTTTTTTGTATATATTTTTTTAAATCTCATATCGTATGTTCCTTCCCAGCTACCTGCAGATGACGTCAGAGCTTCCAGAAGAGGATGAGATTACCTGGGGGAGTGACGAGCTGCCTATAGAGAACATCAACTCCAAATTCACTGACGGTAAGCCCATCTATTTTATTTATTTATTTATTTTTTATTTTTTTTACCTTTATTTAACCAGGCAAGTCAGTTAAGAACAAATTCTTACTATAGAGAATATTAACTGGAAATTGACTTTGAGCGTGAACACCGCACCCAACGACTCAACGTCACCAATTTCATTGCCTAACCTTGATTGACCTTTGGATCTGCCGATTTTGAATGTCCTCTTCCAAAACATATGCAATTGAATGGATTTTCTCGAGTGAGTGGTTAGCTGAGTCTCTGGTTAGCTGAGTCTCTGGTTAGCTGAGTCTCTGGTTAGCTGAGTCTCTGGTTAGCTGCGTCTCAACATTCTCCTCCCCTCCCCCACAGATAAGCCCATCATTACAGAGGATGAGCTGACCTCTCTGCCCCTGGTGAAGGTGGTCCCTGAAGGACAATACACTGGGGCCAAACTCAACACTGTGGTGCGTATGCTGAGGGGTCTGCTCGAACAGAAGATCCCTTTGCAGGAGTTTGAGGTACGAACTTGTCTGTCTGATCTAGTATAGAAACCTCACATCTGGTGTCAAACTCATTCCACGGAGGGCCGAGTGTCTGTCGGTTTTCACTCCTCCCTCGTACTTGATGAATTAAGGTCACTAATTAGTAAAGAAATCCCTTCACCTGGTTGTCTAGGGCTTAATTGAAAGGGGGGGCTCCATTAGGCCCTCCCCCCTCCACTAGGCCCTCCATGGAATGAGTTTCACACCATTGCTCTACATTAAACAGCCTCAACATTATCCCCTCTTGGTTTTCTTCCATAGTATGTTGTTCTGAAGCTTTTTGTCTGGCGCTGGCCTGTGTTTATTACTTTCAAAATTACATTTAAAAAAACACTTCGATGCATAATACACGACATCACTATAATACAGAACATTTTATTTTCTTGAAAATCTGTAAAGTTACTTATTTCTACTTCTCTCTCCAAAAGAATCTGCAGAATCTACAGCCGCTGGACGACTGTCTAATTGGTCAGACGAAGGAAAACAAGAAGAAGAATCGTTATAAGAACATTGTCCCTTGTAAGTGTAGATAGAATGTCGCAACGAAAACACCACATTATCGCTGGAGATAGAATGTCGCAACGAAAACACCACATTATCGCTGGAGATAGAATGTCACAACGAAAACACCACATTATCGCTGGAGATAGAATGTCACAACGAACACACCACCCTATCGCTGGAGATAGAATGTCACAACGAACACACCACCCTATCGCTGGAGATAGAATGTCACAACGAACACACCACCCATTATCGCTGGAGATAGAATGTCACAACGAAAACACCACATTATCGCTGGAGATAGAATGTCACAACGAACACACCACCCATTATCGCTGGAGATAGAATGTCACAACGAAAACACCACCCATTATCGCTGAAGTGTTTTACCTGGGAATGGTGCAGATTATACGTGTCAATATTCCTCTATCTACTTCAATAATAGCCCAGCACAGGAGGCTGGTGGCACCTTAATTGTGAAGGACGGGCTCATGGTAATGGTTGGAGCGGAATGAGTAGAACGCAATCAAATATATAATTGGATACCATTCCTTTCCAGTCATTTATTATGAGCCGTCCTCCCCACAACAGCCTCCACTTAAGCCCAGTGCAGTATATAACGAGCCCAATCAAAGCTTCTCCTGTGTTCTCTTGTTTCTCCAGTCGATACCACCAGAGTGATCCTGGGTAAAAATGGTGGCTACATTAATGCCAACTTTATCAACATGCCAGTGAAAGATGAGAACTTCATGTTCATTGCTTGTCAAGGACCCCTACCCACCACTCTGGGTGACTTCTGGCAGATGATCTGGGAGCAGAAATCTAATGTCATTGCTATGATGACCCAGGAAGTGGAAGGGGGAAAGGTCAAATGTCAACGGTACTGGCCTGACACCCCGCGGACGGCTGAGATGGTGGACGAGAGGCTGCAGATCACCTTGGTCAAAGATCAGCACCTGGACAACTTTGTTATCCGTCTCATTGAGGTCAAAGATATCCAGGTGAGATTAGGTATACAGTAGGTTATAAGGACAGGAGCCCCAGAACAGAGCCTTGCAGGACTCCATACTTAACCGTGAAGAGATGTATTTTTCTAGAATTTTACTTTATTACCAAGTAAATGTAATAATAAGGTTAAACAAATAGAAACAAAAGCCAGTGCAAAATCATTTGGGTATTCAGAGCATCAGATAACGGCCTATCCCTCCTGTTCTAGACTGAAGAAATTCAACGCGTCACCCACCTGAACTACACCGGTTGGCCAGACCACGGTACGCCCTCGCAGCCTGAGCAGCTGTTGACGTTCATATCCTACATGAGGCACATCCACCAATCAGGACCCATCATCACGCACTGCAGTGCAGGGATTGGCCGATCCGGAACTCTCATCTGCGTAGACGTGGTTCTCGGCCTCATCAGTAAAGATGCTGATGTAAGTATGGTGACAAGACTATAGCTTTTATTATGCTTAAAAAAGGTCCAACCACACTTCTTCCAGTTTGAGAGATGATATTTTAACACGCACTACTGTTTTTAGTTTGATATTTCAGATGTGGTACGTAACATGAGGCTGCAGAGACAAGGAATGGTACAAACGGAGGTAACAACTACAATATGTTGATTCCTTTCAAGAGTCTGTAATGTACATGCTATTTCTGCATTAATAATAATATACATAATCATTGTTTATTCCACACAGGAACAATACATCTTCTGCTATCAAGTCATCTTATATGTGCTCCGATGTCTTCAAGCTGAGGAGAAAATCTCAGGATAGCAACCTTACGAAAGTCCCAATGTTGCGCACACCTGTTGGTGAGAGCAGAACAACGACGGAGACTACACACAGCACAGCACCAAGCAGTGGATTTACAAAACCACTGCTCAACCAACGCCTTAACAGTCTGGGATGGTGTCCCGAACACAGATCAAGCCTAGTATTGGATTTACTGGTACTTTCAATAGAGAATCTCCATTTAACATGGTTTTTAGTCCACGACCAGGCTCGATCTGTGTCTGGGGGAAGTAGTCCCTCACAGGAGTCTGTATATTTTTGTTTGCTTGACCTCTACCTCTGTAGCTGCTACCCCTTCTCTTAATGTATACACAAGAACAATACAGTTGATGTTCCCGTCTTATCTACATGAAAGCAATGTTTTTTTTTTATATAGATTGGCTTATGAAATATCTGAAAGTTAATAAATTCATATTTTAAAGATTTTGATGCTGGAAGTTGCCTTGACAGAATACGACAGTATTTGCATTGTAAATCGTATTATGGTTATTGCTGCCAGTGTTAAAGGAAATTAGTGTACATATTCATCTTTTGAAATATTGCAATTTGTAAATAAAAGTGAAATTTACATGTTGGTACTTTATTTAAAAGCAATTGGCATTTCCTATGCACTTTTGAGTAGTTATTTACCTGGCTAGTTAAAGGTTAACAAAATGACAATGGCCTTAATGTATTCTAGTCTGCCAACTAAGTATTTGCAAGCGTATCAGTGTTTCCCCACATGCTGGTCTGAGGGTGAAGTGGAATTAAGTCTGTCTGACCAAAGCCAAAAGAGAAGTGCCATCCGGGCCTTGATTTACTGCAACCTTTCCCTTGGTAGGGAGCAGTAAGAGTTCTGAAAACCTCATGTATCAAAGATTAGCCTTGGTTTCAGCCAAATGTTAAGGAACCAATGTGATCAGGATATGGGCCAAAATTTGATACAAGTTAGTGATCTGAAGTCAACCAAATGGGGAAGAGTGTCGGCCATTCAAGAGAATTGGGTCTAATGCACTTTAGTTGCACCAAAAGTCAGTGGTTTTCATGTTATTCACAAGTAAATTGTTCCAGAGAACATCCTCCCCACCCTTCCAGAGAACAAGACTCCCTAAATTGTATCAGCATATCGATTGCGCAACCAGGGATCATTGCTATTCTAACTTCCGCGATGTATATAAGGCCCTCCCCCGCACTCCTTTCGGAAAAGCTGACCACGACTCCATTTTGTTGCTCCCTGCCGACAGACAGAATCTAAAACAAGAAGCTCCCACGCTGAGGTCTGTTCAACGCTGGGCCGACCAATCTGATTCCATGCTCCAAGACTGCTTCCATCACGTGGACATGTTTCGTATTGCGTCAAACAACAACATTGACGAATACGCTGATTCGGTGAGCGAGTATATTAGAACATGAGTTGAAGATGTCGTTCCCATAGCAACGATTAAAACATTCCCAAACCAGAAACCGTGTATTGATGGCAGCATTTGCGTGAAACTGAAACACGAACCACTGCTTTAATCAGGGCAAGGTGACTGGAAACGTGACCGAATACAAACAGTGTAGCTATTCCCTCTGCAAGGCAATCAAACAAGCTAAGCGTCAGTATAGAGACGAAGTAGAATCGTAATTCAACGGCTCAGACACAAGAGGTATGTGGCAGGGTCTACAGTCAATCACTGATTACAAAAAGAAAACCAGCCCAGTCACGGACCAGGATGCCTTGCTCCCAGGCAGACTAAATAACTTTTTTGCCCGCTTTGAGGACAATGAAGTGCCACTGACACGCCCACAACCAAAACATGCGGACTCTCCTTCACTGCAGCCGAGGTGAGTAAAACATTTAAACGTGTTAACCCTCAAGGCTGCAGGCCCAGAAGGCATCCCCAGCCGCGCCCTCAGAGCATACGCAGACCAGCTGGCTGGTGTGTTTACGGACATATTCAATCAATCCCTATCCCAGTCTGCTGTTCCCACATGCTTCAAGAGGGCCACCATTGTTCCTGTTCCCAAGAAAGCTAAGTTAACTGAGCTAAACGACTACCGCCCCGTAGCACTCACTTCCGTCATCATGAAGTGCTTTGAGAGACTAGTCAAGGACCATATCACCTCCACCCTACCTGACACCCTAGACCCACTCCAATTTGCTTACCGCCCAAATAGGTCCAACCACACTGCCCTAACCCATCTGGACAAGAGGAATACCTACGTGAGAATGCTGTTCGACTACAGCTCAGCATTTAACACCATCGTACCCACCAAACTCATTAAGCTTGAGACCCTGGGTCTCGACCCCGCCCTGTGCAACTGGGTACTGGACTTCCTGACGGGCCGCCCCCAGGTAACATCTCCACCCTTCAACACTGGGGCCCCACAAGGGTGCGTTCTGAGCCCTCTCCTGTACTCCCACGCCTCCAACTCAATCAAGTTTGCGGACGACAGTGGTAGGCTTGATTACCAACAACGACGAGATGGCCTACAGGGAGGGCCCGAGGAGTGTGGTGTCAGAAATAACCTCACACTCGTCAACAAAACTAAGGAGATGATTGGGAACACCCCCCTATCCACATCGATGGATCAGTAGTGGAGAGGGTAGCAAGTTCCTCGGCTTACACAGACAGCTTAACAGCCACCACTAACATTGAGTGGCTGCTGCCAACACACTGACTCAACTCCAGCCACTTTAAACCATGCTACTTAATGTTTACATACGTATGAGAAATGATCTACGTGTATCACTAGCCACTGTTTACATTCTCCTGCCTATGCCGCTCTGTACCATCACTCATATCTTTATGTACATATTCTTTATCCCTTTACACTTGTGTAAAGTAGTTTTGGAATTGTTGGTTATTACTGCATTGGAACTAGAAGCACAAGCATTTCGCTACACTCGCATTAACATCTGCTAACCATGTGTATGTGACAAATAAAATTTGATTTGATTTAGAAACTGATACTGTAAACTGAGTAATACATAAAGACACAATTCAAATGCATTTGGTTTTTATTGAAAATTGCTTTGGACGAGTTCCTTTCAAGAGAACAAGATTGACAGATTTAGTATTCATCCTCCTCGTCCTCACAGGCGTCCCCAGAGTCTGCCCCCACCTCCTCATAGTCCTTCTCCAGAGCAGCCATGTCCTCTCTGGCCTCAGAGAACTCCCCCTCCTCCATGCCCTCACCCACGTACCAGTGCACGAAGGCTCTCTTGGCATACATCAGGTCGAACTTGTGGTCCAGACGACTCCAAGCCTCAGCGATGGCTGTGGTGTTACTCAGCATACACACAGCCCTCTGGACCTTGGCCTGGTCTCCTCCAGGAACCACCGTAGGCGGTTGGTAGTTGATCCCCACCTTGAACCCAGTGGGACACCAATCTACAAACTGGATGCTGCGCCGGGTCTTGATGCTGGCGATGGCTGCGTTGACATCTTTGGGAACCACGTCGCCGCGGTACAACAAGCAGCAGGCCATGTACTTGCCGCGTCTGGGATCACACTTCACCATCTGGTTAGCCGGCTCAAAGCAGGCGTTGGTGATCTCGGGGACAGAGAGCTGCTCGTGGTAGGCCTTTTCTACTGAGATGATGGGGGCATAGGTGACCAGGGGAAAGTGGATACGGGGTAAGGCACAAGGTTGGTCTGGAACTCTGTCAGGTCTACATTGAGAGCTCCATCGAAGCGTAGGGAGGCTGTGATGGAGGAGACAATCTGGGCGATGAGGCGGTTCAGGTTGGTGTAAGATGGCCGCTCCACTCCCAGGTTACGCTTGCAGATGTCAAAGATGGCCTCGTTGTCCACCATGAAAGAGCAGTCAGAGTGCTCCAGGGTGGTGTGGGTGGTCAGGATGGAGTTGTAGGGCTCCACCACTGCTGTGGACACCTGGGGAGCAGGGTAGACTGAGAATTCTAGTTTGGACTTCTTGCCGTAATCCACAGACAGGCGTTCCATCAACAAGGAAGTAAAACCAGAGCCGGTCCCTCCGCCAAAACTATGGAAGATGAGGAACCCTTGTAGTCCAGTGCATTGGTCAGCCTGATGACAGAAGACATGGAATCATTAGTAATTCACCCAATGTTGGGGCTTTGAAAGATTTAAACTAAACATTCAGCAGTTAAACCCAAAAAATAAGATTGATTTCAATTTAAATGTTCTAAACTGGATGGTAAACAGCAGTGGCCCTGCAAACATTCAGCAGCGCACCATTTTACGCATCCTGTCCATGACAGAGTCCACAATCTCCTTGCCGATGGTGTAATGGCCACGAGCGTAGTTATTGGCAGCGTCTTCCTTGCCACTGATGAGTTGTTCAGGGTGATACAGCTGACGGTAGTGGCCAGCCCTGATCTCATCTACAACAAATCATGGACATACATATGAACACAATATAAGAAGGCAATGTTATACCACACAGGACAGAACAGCAGCAAAGGCTACAAACACTGAATCATTACAAAATGCATACCATGAACTGTTTACCAATTTGGGGCAGACAGAGCCTGCTCCCAGATCTGTTTGTGCAGTCTTCAAAACGCTTTAAGGTCATTCAATGACAATGAACATAGGCGTAAGCAAAACCACACAACAGATCTGAGACCAGGTTAAGGCCACCACTATACATGCAGCTTCCTCACCCACAACAGTAGGCTCCAGATCTAAGAAGATGGCCCTGGGAACATATTTCCCAGCCCCAGTCTCACTGAAGAAGGTGCCAAACGATGAGTCAGTCAATTGAGGAGCAGTGTTCGCATGGATGGTCCCATCTGGCTGGAAACCATGCTCCAGACAATACAACTCCCAGCATGCATTGCCCATCTGGACTCCTGCTTGGCCGATGTGGACGGAAATGCACTCCCTCTGTCGAGATAAACACTCCTTAGTCGATCAATAATTTATAAAAGGGGGGACTGAGCCCAGCAATCATAAATCCTGACATTAAAGCTGGGAGGAGAAGAAACTGTCACCTCCAACAAATCTCACAACTCATTATCAGTTCTCATTTATCCTGAATGTACATTTGATATGAACAAAACAGGAAATTAGCACAGGGAAGCACAAGTCGAGATTTAAAAAAAAAAAATGACAAAGCAGTCATGTTGAATTAAAAATAACTCACCATTTTTCCTGCAGTTATGTAGAATAGATGGCCTTTTTGAGGAATTAATGAAACCTGAAACAGTTTCAGCACAAGCGTTTACATATCAAATTGACGTAAGTAAAGTATCATAGGCTAGGCTACATGTTGAACTCCAAACACACTCACTCACTTACCTTTGAACACAATGGCAGTCTGCTTCATGGGCCAGTTTATATGGTATCAGGGTGAGGTGTAGTAGGTGTGGCTATTCAAATGACCTTTGACCATTGACCAAGGGGTCGTGTATGTTTTATGATGATGATCCTGAGGTAAATGTTCAATTTAAAAGTTTATTTTAATTTTGTTAAAGACAATAAAAATCTAACTACATGTTTCTGAATCTGCACGTCTAACAGTGGTTCATATATTTGAACAAATTGGTATGAAGTAACGACCAGGTACAACTGATATATTTATTCTCAAAGTTGCCAGGATGCCAGGTGCCCTAATTAAATCAGTACACTCATAACAACTTAAGCATTACATAAATAGCAAATAAGCCATTTATTTGTTGTTGTTAACCAAATCCGACACTCATTGACCTCTATACAAAACTCCTAATTTGGTGGGTGGAAAATTGCAAAAATTCCACCTGCTGGAGGGAGAGATTTTTCGCAGAGTTGGGCCTCTCTCCTTCTCTTCCTCTCTGGTAGCTATAGCTCTTTGTGAACAGGAATAATCATGGTTGCCACTAGTTAAGTCACAAAGGGTTTGTTTGGCCCTGTCCGGTGGTGTCCTCGGATGGGGCCACAGTGTCTCCTGATGCCTCCTGTCTCAGCCTCCAGTATTTATGCTGCAGTAGTTTATGTGTCGGGGGGCTGGGTCAGTTTGTTATATCTGGAGTACTTCTCCTGTCCAATTTGGTGTCCTGTGTGAATCTAAGTCTACGTTCTCTAATTCTCTCCTTCTCTCTCTTTGTCTCTTTCGGAGGACCTGAGTCCTAGGACCATGCCCCAGGACTACCTGACATGATGACTCCTTGCTGTCCCCAGTCCACCTGGCCGTGCTGCTGCTCCAGTTTCAACTGTTCTGCCTTATTATTATTCGACCATGCTGGTCATTTATGAACATTTGAACATCTTGGCCATGTTCTGTTATAATCTCCATCCGGCACAGCCAGAAGAGGACTGGCCACCCCACATATGCTCTCTCTAATTCTCTTTATTTCTCTCACTCGGAGGACCTGAGCCCTAGGACCATGCCCCAGGATTACCTGACATGATGACTCCTTGCTGTCCCCAGTCCACCTGGCCGTGTTGCTGCTCCAGTTTCAACTGTTCTGCCTTAGTATTATTCGACCATGCTGGTAATTTATGAACATTTGAACATCTTGGCCATGTTCTGTTATAATCTCCACCCGGCACAGCCAGAAGAGGACTGGCCACAGTGGGAACACCCCTATCCACATCGATGGACCCACATAGCCTGGTTCCTCTCTAGGTTTCTTCCTAGGTTTTGGCCTTTCTAGGGAGTTTTTCCTAACCACCGTGCTTCTACACCTGCATTGCTTGCTGTTTGGGGTTTTAGGCTGGGTTTCTGTACAGCACTTTGAGATATCAGCTGATGTAAGAAGGGCTATATAAATACATTTGATTTGATTTGATTTATAAATTCACTCTGGCTATCTACTCCTATTTCAGAGCACCTTCGTCTGAGTGTGCCAGAGCAAAGAATTACTGATGAATTTACAAACCCGCACCACGCGTTGAATATGACCGGTGTCAGTAAACGTTGGCAAAATCTTTAGCCATCAACGCTCTAGACAACACTAAAACAGCCAAACCAACAATGCTCGGGTGAATAACTTGGTCACAGTGAGCTGTTCTCTCATTTGTATCAGGAAGGAGCTAGCAAGATAGATAACTAGAAATGGTATTCATTAATTCCACTGACTGCATGTTTTGTTGGTTAAGGCACTTCCGGATTTTCATTTGGCTCACTTGCAGCCAACACAACATTCTCCTCAGCTTTTTGGCTTTGCCACGACCACCACCACTGTCACCCAAGGGACATCCAGCCAACTTTAGGAAGCATTGGCGTCAACATGGGCCAGCATCCCTGTGGAACTCTTTAGACATCTCGTAGAGTCCACGCCTCGACGAATTGATGCCGTATGAGAGCAAAATGAATGCAGCTCAATATTAGGAAGATGTTCCTCATGTTTTGTACACTCAGTGTACATTTGGCTTTGTGTTTTAGGTAATTATCCTCCTGAAAGTTGAGTTTGTCTCCCAGTGTCTGTTGGAAAGCAGACTGAACCAGGTTTTCCTCTAGAATTATGCCTGGACTTGGCTCTTTTCTGTTTCTTTAAATCCTAAAATAACTCCCAAACCCAAAACATGATACAGCCACCATCATGCTTGAAAATATGAAGAGATATACTCAGTGATGTGTTGGATTTGCCCCAAACATACCACTTTCAGGACAAAAGCTACATTTCTTTGCCATATTTTCTGCAGTATTTAGTGCCTTGTTACAAACAGGATGTGTGTTTTGGAATATTTTAATTCTGTACAGGCTTCCTTTTCACTCCTTTGCATTGGAAAATCTCCCTGGTCTTTGTGGTTGGATCTGTGTTTAAAATTCACTGAGGGACCTTACAGATCATTTTATGGGGTACAGAGATGGGATAGTCATTCAAGAGTTAAACACAATAATTGCACACAGAGTGAACCCATGCAATTTATTATGTTTCTTGTTAAGCTATTATTTAATCCTGAATTTATGCTGAATTTATTCATGCTTGCCATAACAACAATGTTGAATATTTGTTGACTCAAGACATTTCAGCTTTTCATTAATTAATATATAAACATTTTTAAAAACATAATTCCACTTTGATATTATGGGGTATTGTGTGGAGATCAGTGACACAATTTCAATTTAATCTATTGTAAATTCAGGCTGTAACAACAAAATGTGGAAAAGGGACTCCTTCCCTTTCCCACATTTTGTTACGTTACAGCCTCATTCTAAAACGGATTAAATTAATAAGTATTCAGACCCTTTGCTATGAGATTTGAAATTGAGTTCAGGTCCATCTTGTTTCCATTGACCATCCTAGAGATGTTTCTACAACTTGATTGGAGTCCACCTGTGGTAAATTCAATTTATTGGACATGATTTGTAAAGGCGCACACCTGTCTATATAAGGTTCCAGAGTTGACAGTGCATGTTAGAGCAAAAACCAATCCATGAGGTCGATGCAATTGTTCATAGAGCTCTGAGACAGCATTGTGTCGGCACAGATCTGAGGAAGGGTACCAAAAAATGTCTGCAGCATTGAAGGTTCCCAAGAACACAGTGGCCTCCATCATTCGTAATAGAAGAAGATTGGAACCATCAAGACTCTTCCTAGAGCTGGCCGCCCGGCAAAACTAAGGAATCGGGGGAGAAGGGCCTTGGTCATGGAGGTGACCAAGAACCCAATGGTCAATCTGAAAGAGCTTCAGAGTTCCTCTGTGGAGATGCGAGAACCTTCCAGAAGGACAACCATCTCTGTAGCACTCCACCAATCAGGCCTTTACGGTGGAGTGACCAGACGGAAGCCACTCCTCATCTCCACCCCGCTGATCCTCGACACTGGGGCCCCACAAGGGTCCGTTCTGAGCCCTCTCCTGTACTCCCTGTTCACCCACGCCTCCAACTCAATCAAGTTTGCGGACGACACAACAGTGGTAGGCTTGATTACCAACAACGGCGAGACGGCCTACAGGGAGGAGGTGAGGGCCCGAGGAGTGTGGTGTCAGGAAAATAACCTCACACTCAACAAAACTAAGGAGATGACTGTGGACTTCAGGAAACAGCAGAGGGAACAGTAGTGGAGAGGGTAGCAAGTACCTCGGCGTACACATCACAGACAAACTGAATTGGTCCACCCACACAGCATCGTGAAGGCGCAGCAGCGCCTCTTCAACCTCAAGCTGAATTTCTTCAGACTCCTGTCACCAAAAGCACTCAAACTTCTACAGATGCACAATCGAGAGTATCCTGTCGGGCTGTATCACCGCCCACAACGCATCACCGGGGGCAAACTACCTGCCCTCCAGGACACCTACACCACCCGATGTCACAGGAAGGCCATAAAGATCATCAAGGACAACAACCACGCGAGGTCAGTACCGGTGCATCAAAGCTGGGACTGAGAGTGTCACGGCTTTCGTTGTGGGAAGGAGGAGCGGACCAAAATGCAGCGTGGTTGTTATTCATTTTATTTTAATAAAGAAAACTATACACTAATAAACTAACAAAATAACAAACGTGCGAAAACCTAAACAGCCCTATCTGGTGCAAAACACAGACACAGGAACAATCACCCACAAACACACAGTGAAACCCAGGCTACCTAAATATGGTTCCCAATCAGAGACAATGACTAACACCTGCCCCTGATTGAGAACCATATCAGGCCAAACACAGAAATAGACAAACAAGACATCCAACATAGAATGCCCACTCAGATCACACCCTGACCAACCAAAACATAGAAACATACAAAGTAAACTATGGCCAGGGCGTGACAGTATCCCCCCCCAAGGTGCGGACTCCGGCCGCAAAACCTGAACCTATCGGGGATGGTCTGGGTGGGCATCTGTCCGCGGAGGCGGCTTTGGTGCTGGACGTGGCCCCCACTTCACCGCAGTCTTCCCCCACCTTGTCCGCTTCCGTGACCTCCCAGCCACGGCAACCCTACTTATCAACACGGGACAGAGGGGCAGCTCGGGACAGAGGGGCAGCTCGGGACAGAGGGGCTCTTCAGACTCTGGCAGCAGCGCCGGACAGGCGGGAGACTCCGGCAGCAGCGCCGGATAGGCGGGAGACTCCGGCAGCAGCGCCGGACAGGCGGGAGACTCCGGCAGCAGCGCCGGACAGGCGGGAGACTCCGGCAGCACAGGAGAGGAGGAAGGCTCTTTCAGATCCTGGCTGACTGGCGGATCTGGAAGAATCTGGCTGACTGGCGGATCTGGAAGAGTCTGGCAGACTGACGGTTCCAGCAGATCCTGGCTGACTGGCGGATCTGGAAGAGTCTGGTTGACTGGCAGATCTGGAAGAGTCTGGCTGACTGGCAGATCTGGAAGAGTCTGGCTGACTGGCAGATCTGGAAGAGTCTGGCTGACTGGCAGATCTGGAAGAGTCTGGCTGACTGGCAGATCTGGAAGAGTCTGGTTGACTGGCAGATCTGGAAGAGTCTGGTTGACTGGCAGATCTGGAAGAGTCTGGTTGACTGGCGGATCTGGAAGAGTCTGGCTGACTGGCGGATCTGGAAGAGTCTGGCTGACTGGCAGATCTGGAAGAGTCTGGCAGACTGACGGCTCTGGCTGCTCCATGCAGATTGGCAGCTCTGACAGCTTCTTGCAGACTGGCAGCTCTGGCTGCTCCATGCAGACTGGCAGCTCTGGCAGCTCCTTGCAGACTGGCAGCTCTGGCAGCTCCTTGCAGACTGGCAGCTCCTTGCAGACTGGCAGCTCCTTGCAGACTGGCAGCTCCTTGCCGACTGGCAGCTCCTTGCCGACTGGCAGCTCCTTGCAGACTGGCAGCTCCATGCAGACTGGCAGCTCCATGCAGACTGACATCTCTGGCTGCTACATGCAGACTGACAGCTCTGGCTGCTCCATGCAGACTGACAGCTCTGGCTGCTCCATGCAGACTGGCAGCTCTGGCTGCTTCATGCAGGCTGGCAGCTCTGGCTGCTCCATGCAGGCTGGCAGCTCTGGCTGCGCTAAACAGGCAGGAGACTCCGGCAACGCTGTAGAGGCGGAAGGCTCTGGCAGCGCTAAACAGGCGGGAGACTCCAGCAGCGCAGGAGAGGTTGAAGGCTCTGGCTGCGCTGAACAGGCGGGAGACTCTGTCAGCGCTGTAGAGGAGGAAGGCTCTGGCTGCGCTGAACGGGCGGGAGACTCCGGCAGCGCAGGAGAGGAGAAAGGCTTGGGCAGCGCTGAACAGGCGGGAGACTCCGGCAGCGCAGGAGAGGAAGGCTCCGGCAGCGCTGGAGAGGCGAGGCGCACTGTAGGCCTGATGCGTGGTGCTGGCACTGGTGGTACTGGGCCGAGGACACGCACAGGAAGCCTGGTGCGGGGAGCTGCCATCGGAGGGCTGGTGTGTGGAGGTGGCACAGGATGGGCTAGACCGTGAAGGCGTACTGGAGATCTTGAGAGCAGTGCTGGCACAGGACATGCAAGGCTAGGGAGGTGCACAGGAGGCCTGGTGCGTGAGGCTGGCACCAACTTCACCAGCCGACTAACACGCATCTCAGGACGAGTATGGAGCGCTGTCCCAGGTGCCATCAAATCCCCAACACGCTCCGTCGGGCGAATGCCATACTTAAAGCACCAACATAGCAACTCCCTCATTACTCTCTCCTCCAATTTCCCCATTAACTCCTTCACAGTCTCTGTTTCGCTCACCTCAAACACCGGCTCTGGTTCTGGTCTCCTCCTTGGCTCCTCACAATAAACAGGGAGAGTGGGCTCAGGACTGACTCCTGACTCTGCCACACTCTCCCTGAGCCCCCCCCCCAAGACATTTTTGGGGCTGACTCTCGGGTTTCCATCTGCGTCGCCGTGCTGCCTCCCCTTCCTGGCGCCTCTCCGCTTTTGCCGCCTCCAGTTCTTCCTTGGGGCGGCGATATTCTCCAGGCTGAGCCCAGGGTCCTTCTCCGTCTAATTCGTCCTCCCATGTCCATTCCTTTTTTTGTTGCTCCTGCTGTTGCTTTTGCCTGTTACCACGCTGCTTGGTCCTGTTGTGGTGGGTGATTCTGTCACGGCTTTCGTTGTGGGAAGGAGGAGCGGACCAAATCAAATCAAATTTTATTTGTCACATACACATGGTTAGCAGATGTTAATGCGAGTGTAGCGAAATGCTTGTGCTTCTAGTTCCGACAATGCAGTAATAACCAACAAGTAATCTAACTAACAATTCCAAAACTAATTTCTTATACACAGTGTAAGGGGATAAAGAATATGTACATAAAGATATGAATGAGTGATGGTGCAGAGCCGCATAGGCAAGATACAGTAGATGGTATCGAGTACAGTATATACATATGAGATGAGTATGTAAACAAAGTGGCATAGTTAAAGTGGCTAGTGATACATGTATTACATAAGGATGCAGTAGATTATATAGAGTACAGTATATACGTTGTGGCAAACCTCTTCAAGATTAGGAGCGTTTGTCACAAACTAAGTGGTAAACTGTCACCAAATCACCCAAGAATGAGAGTTCTTTCGAACAGGACAGTACCTGTGTGTTTGTTTCTCCATCCTGGTCCACCCAGGCCGTAGGCGAGGTCAAGGATAGCAGGGTTCGGTACACGAATCGGGTTCTCGGTAGGTCCAGGTCCAAACGCCAACAGGTAAGTCCAAAACAGTCCAGCTCATACACGGTAAATGCAGCCAATCTCTATTGTCTCTATCTCTATTGTTCATAGATCCTTCCAGCACTCTCTTCTTCTCTTCCTGGTTTTTCTTGACCCTTTATCTGTGGGTTGGCTCCACCTTCTGAGGGTTCCCCTTGCTTCTGGAACTTGTAGTTTTGGTGGTCGGCCATTTTGTGATCTGTAGTTCTGACAGGGAGCTGGCTGGGATCCATTCCGTTGTCCTGGTTGAAAGGCAGAACACAGGATCCGCTTCGCGAAAGTCATATTCTTGGTCGTACTGATGGTGAGTAGTTCTTCTCGACTGTATGTAATGAAACCTAAGATGACCTGGGGTACTAATGTAAGAAATAACACGTAAAAAAACTGCATAGTTTCCTAGGAACGCGAAGCGAGGCGGCCATCTCTGTCGGCGCCGGAAGAGAAAGCACACAATGCAGCGTGGTTGTTATTCATTTTAATAAAGAAAACTATACACTAATAAACAAAATAACAAACGTGTGAAAACCTAAACAGCCCTATCTGGTGCAAAACACAGACACAGGAACAATCACCCACAAACACACAGTGAAACCCAGGCTACCTAAATATGGTTCCCAATCAGAGACAATGACTAACACCTGCCCCTGATTGAGAACCATATCAGGCCAAACACAGAAATAGACAAGACATCCAACATGGAATGCCCACTCAGATCACACCCTGACCAACCAAAACATACAAAGTAAACTATGGCCAGGGCGTGACAGAGAATGAAAAACACCTCTCAAAGCCATCAGACTGTTAAACAGCCACCAACACACTAAAGTGGCTGGAGTTCAGTCAATGGGAATTGATGCAAAATATATTAGCTACTTTAAACAATGCTACTTAATGTTTACATACGTATGAGAAATAATGTAGGGTGTCTACATGTATCACTAGCCACTGTTTACATTCTCCTGCCTATGCCGCTCTGTACCATCACTCATATCTTTGTGTAAAGGGATAAAGAATATTCACTTGTGTAAAGTAGTTTTGGAATTGTTGGTTATTACTGCATTGGAACTAGAAGCACAAGCATTTTGCTACACTCGCATTAACATCTGCTAACCATGTGTATGTGACAAATAAAATTTGATTTGATTTAGAATCTGATACTGTAAACTGAGTAATACATAAAGACAAGAATTCAAATGCATTTGGTTTTTATTGAAAATTGCTTTGGACGAGTTCCTTTCAAGAGAACAAGATTGACAGATTTAGTATTCATCCTCCTCGTCCTCACAGGCGTCCCCAGAGTCTGCCCCCACCTCCTCATAGTCCTTCTCCAGAGCAGCCATGTCCTCTCTGGCCTCAGAGAACTCCCCCTCCTCCATGCCCTCACCCACGTACCAGTGCACGAAGGCTCTCTTGGCATACATCAGGTCGAACTTGTGGTCCAGACGACTCCAAGCCTCAGCGATGGCTGTGGTGTTACTCAGCATACACACAGCCCTCTGGACCTTGGCCTGGTCTCCTCCAGGAACCACCGTAGGCGGTTGGTAGTTGATCCCCACCTTGAACCCAGTGGGACACCAATCTACAAACTGGATGCTGCGCCGGGTCTTGATGCTGGCGATGGCTGCGTTGACATCTTTGGGAACCACGTCGCCGCGGTACAACAAGCAGCAGGCCATGTACTTGCCGCGTCTGGGATCACACTTCACCATCTGGTTAGCCGGCTCAAAGCAGGCGTTGGTGATCTCGGGGACAGAGAGCTGCTCGTGGTAGGCCTTTTCTACTGAGATGATGGGGGCATAGGTGACCAGGGGAAAGTGGATACGGGGTAAGGCACAAGGTTGGTCTGGAACTCTGTCAGGTCTACATTGAGAGCTCCATCGAAGCGTAGGGAGGCTGTGATGGAGGAGACAATCTGGGCGATGAGGCGGTTCAGGTTGGTGTAAGATGGCCGCTCCACTCCCAGGTTACGCTTGCAGATGTCAAAGATGGCCTCGTTGTCCACCATGAAAGAGCAGTCAGAGTGCTCCAGGGTGGTGTGGGTGGTCAGGATGGAGTTGTAGGGCTCCACCACTGCTGTGGACACCTGGGGAGCAGGGTAGACTGAGAATTCTAGTTTGGACTTCTTGCCGTAATCCACAGACAGGCGTTCCATCAACAAGGAAGTAAAACCAGAGCCGGTCCCACCGCCAAAACTATGGAAGATGAGGAACCCTTGTAGTCCAGTGCATTGGTCAGCCTGATGACAGAAGACATGGAATCATTAGTAATTCACCCAATGTTGGGGCTTTGAAAGATTTAAACTAAACATTCAGCAGTTAAACCCAAAAAATAAGATTGTTTATGATAAAGTTCAGCCAAGCTAACCAGTCAATGATTTCAATTTAAAAGTTCTAAACTGGATGGTAAACAGCAGTGGCCCTGCAAACATTCAGCAGCGCACCATTTTACGCATCCTGTCCATGACAGAGTCCACAATCTCCTTGCCGATGGTGTAATGGCCACGAGCGTAGTTATTGGCAGCGTCTTCCTTGCCACTGATGAGTTGTTCAGGGTGATACAGCTGACGGTAGTGGCCAGCCCTGATCTCATCTACAACAAATCATGGACATACATATGAACACAATATAAGAAGGCAATGTTATACCACACAGGACAGAACAGCAGCAAAGGCTACAAACACTGAATCATTACAAAATGCATACCATGAACTGTTTACCAATTTGGGGCAGACAGAGCCTGCTCCCAGATCTGTTTGTGCAGTCTTCAAAACGCTTTAAGGTCATTCAATGACAATGAACATAGGCGTAAGCAAAACCACACAACAGATCTGAGACCAGGTTAAGGCCACCACTATACATGCAGCTTCCTCACCCACAACAGTAGGCTCCAGATCTAAGAAGATGGCCCTGGGAACATATTTCCCAGCCCCAGTCTCACTGAAGAAGGTGCCAAACGATGAGTCAGTCAATTGAGGAGCAGTGTTCGCATGGATGGTCCCATCTGGCTGGAAACCATGCTCCAGACAATACAACTCCCAGCATGCATTGCCCATCTGGACTCCTGCTTGGCCGATGTGGACGGAAATGCACTCCCTCTGTCGAGATAAACACTCCTTAGTCGATCAATAATTTATAAAAGGGGGGACTGAGCCCAGCAATCATAAATCCTGACATTAAAGCTGGGAGGAGAAGAAACTGTCACCTCCAACAAATCTCACAACTCATTATCAGTTCTCATTTATCCTGAATGTACATTCTATATGAACAAAACAGGAAATTAGCACAGGGAAGCACAAGTCGAGATTTAAAAAAAAAATGACAAAGCAGTCATGTTGAATTAAAAATAACTCACCATTTTTCCTGCAGTTATGTAGAATAGATGGCCTTTTTGAGGAATTAATGAAACCTGAAACAGTTTCAGCACAAGCGTTTACATATCAAATTGACGTAAGTAAAGTATCATAGGCTAGGCTACATGTTGAACTCCAAACACACTCACTCACTTACCTTTGAACACAATGGCAGTCTGCTTCATGGGCCAGTTTATATGGTATCAGGGTGAGGTGTAGTAGGTGTGGCTTTTCAAATGACCTTTGACCATTGACCAAGGGGTCGTGTATGTTTTATGATGATGATCCTGAGGTAAATGTTCAATTTAAAAGTTTATTTTAATTTTGTTAAAGACAATAAAAATCTAACTACATGTTTCTGAATCTGCACGTCTAACAGTGGTTCATATATTTGAACAAATTGGTATGAAGTAACGACCAGGTTCAACTGATAATATTTATTCTCAAAGTTGCCAGGATGCCAGGTGCCCTAATTAAATCAGTACACTCATAACAACTTAAGCATGACATAAAAGCAAATAAGCCATTTATTTGATGTTGTTAACCAAATCCGACACTCATTGACCTCTATACAAAACTCCTAATTTGGTGGGTGGAAAATTGCAAAAATTCCACCTGCTGGAGGGAGAGATTTTTCGCAGAGTTGGGCCAACACAACATTATCCTCAGCTTTTTGTCTTTACCACCACCACCACCACTGTCACCCAAGGGACATCCAGCCAACTTTAGGAAGCATTGGCGTCAACATGGGCCAGCATCCTTGTGGAACTCTTTAGACACCTCGTAGAGTCCACGCCTCGACGAATAGATGCCGTATGAGAGCAAAATGAATGCAGCTCAATATTAAGAAGGTGTTCCTTATGTTTTGTACACTCAGTGTACATTTGGCTTTGTGTTTTAGGTAATTATCCTCCTGAAAGTTGAGTTTGTCTCCCAGTGTCTGTTGGAAAGCAGACTGAACCAGGGTTTCCTCTAGAATTATACCTGGACTTGGCTCTTTTCTGTTTCTTTAAATCCTAAATAACTCCCAAACCCAAAACATGATACAGCCACAATCATGCTTGGACCCCGCCCTGTGCAACTGGGTACTGGACTTCCTGACGGGCCGCCCCTAGGTGGTGACGGTAGGCAACAACATCTCCACCCCGCTCATCCTCAACACTGGGGCCCCACAAGGGTGCGTTCTGAGCCCTCTCCTGTACTCCCTGTTCACCCACGACTGCGTGGCCACGCACGCCTCCAACTCAATCATCAAGTTTGCGGACGACACAACAGTGGTAGGCTTGATTACCAACAACGACGAGACAGCCTACAGGGAGGAGGTGAGGGCCCTCGGAGTGTGGTGTCAGGAAAATAACCTCACACTCAACGTCAACAAAACTAAGGAGATGATTGTGGACTTCAGGAAACAGCAGAGGGAACACCCCCAATCCACATCGATGGAACAGTAGTGGAGAGGGTAGTAAGTTTTAAGTTCCTCGGCATACACATCACAGACAAACTGAATTGGTCCACCCACACAGACAGCATCGTGAAGAAGGCGCAGCAGCGCCTCTTCAACCTCAGGAGGCTGAAGAAATTTGGCTTGTCACCAAAAGCACTCACAAACTTCTACAGATGCACAATCGAGAGCATCCTGGCGGGCTGTATCACCGCTTGGTACGGCAACTGCTCCGCCCACAACCGTAAGGCTCTCCAGAGGGTAGTGAGGTCTGCACAACGCATCACCGGGGGCAAACTACCTGCCCTCCAGGACACCTACACCACCTGATGTTACAGGAAGGCCATAAAGATCATCAAGGACAACACCCACCCGAGCCACTGCCTGTTCACCCCGCTATCATCCAGAAGGCGAGGTCAGTACAGGTGCATCAAAGCTGGGACAGAGAGACTGAAAAACAGCTTCTATCTCAAGGCCATCAGACTGTTAAACAGCAACCACTAACATTGAGTGGCTGCTGCCAACACACTGACTCAACTCCAGCCACTTTAATAATGGGAATTGATGGCAAATGATGGCAAATATATCACTAGCCACTTTAAACAATTCTACCTAATATAATGTTTACATACCCTACATTATTCATCTCAAATGTATACTTATATACTGTACTCTATATCATCTACTGCATCTTTATGTAATACATGTATCACTAGCCACTTTAACTATGCCACTTTGTTTACATACTCATCTCATATGTATATACTGTACTCGATACCATCTACTGTATCTTGCCTATGCTGCTCTGTACCATCACTCATTCATATATCTTTATGTACATATTCTTTATCCCCTTACACTTGTGTGTATAAGACAGTAGTTTTGGAATTGTTAGTTAGATTACTTGTTGGTTATTACTGCATTGTCAGAACTAGAAGCACAAGCATTTCGCTACACTCGCATTAACATCTGCTAACCATGTGGATGTGACAAATAAAATTTGATTTGATTTGATCTGAAAATATGAAGAGATATACTCAGTGACGTGTTGGATTTGCCCCAAACATACCACTTTCAGGACAAAAGCTACATTTCTTTGCCATATTTTCTGCAGTATTTAGTGCCTTGTTACAAACAGGATGTGTGTTTTGGAATATTTTAATTCTGTACAGGCTTCCTTTTCACTCCTTTGCATTGGAAAATCTCCCTGATCTTTCTGGTTGGATCTGTGTTTAAAATTCACTGAGGGACCTTACAGATCATTTTATGGGGTACAGAGATGGGATAGTCATTCAAGAGTTAAACACAATAATTGCACACAGAGTGAACCCATGCAATTTATTATGTTTCTTGTTAAGCTATTATTTAATCCTGAATTTATGCTGAATTTATTCATGCTTGCCATAACAACAATGTTGAATATTTGTTGACTCAAGACATTTCAGCTTTTCATTCATTAATATATAAACATTTTTAAAAACATAATTCCACTTTGATATTATGGGGTATTGTGTGGAGATCAGTGACACAATTTCAATTTAATCTATTGTAAATTCAGGCTGTAACAACAAAATGTGGAAAAGGGACTCCTTCCCTTTCCCACATTTTGTTACGTTACAGCCTCATTCTAAAACGGATTAAATTAATAAGTATTCAGACCCTTTGCTATGAGATTTGAAATTGAGTTCAGGTCCATCTTGTTTCCATTGACCATCCTAGAGATGTTTCTACAACTTGATTGGAGTCCACCTGTGGTAAAGTCAATTTATTGGACATGATTTGTAAAGGCGCACACCTGTCTATATAAGGTTCCAGAGTTGACAGTGCATGTTAGAGCAAAAACCAATCCATGAGGTCGATGCAATTGTTCATAGAGCTCTGAGACAGCATTGTGTCGGCACAGATCTGGGGAAGGGTACCAAAAAAATGTCTGCAGCATTGAAGGTACCCAAGAACACAGTGGCCTCCATCATTCTTAATGGAAGAAGTTTGGAACCATCAAGACTCTTCCTAGAGCTGGCCGCCTGGCAAAACTAAGGAATCGGGGGAGAAGGGCCTTGGTCATGAAGGTGACCAAGAACCCAATGGTCAATCTGACAGAGCTTCAGAGTTCCTCTGTGGAGTTGCGAGAACCTTCCAGAAGGACAACCATCTCTGTAGCACTCCACCAATCAGGCCTTTACGGTAGAGTGACCAGACGGAAGCCACTCCTCAGTAAAAGGCACATGACAGCCGTCTTGGAGTTTGCCAAAAGGCACCTAAACGACTCTCAGACCATGAGAAGTAAAGATTCTCTGGTCTGATGAAACCCAGATTGAACTCTTTGGCCTGAATACCAAACATCATGTCTGGAGGAAACCTGCCACCATCCCTACGGTGAAGCATGGTGGTGGCAGAATCAAATTTTATTGGTCACATACACATGGTTAGCAGATGTTATTGTGAGTGTAGCGAAATGCTTGTGCTTCTAATTCCGACAAGTAATCTAACAATTCCACAACAACTAGCTAATACACAAAGTAAAGGGATGGAATGAAAATATGTACAGTTGAAGTCGGAAGTTTACATACACCTTAGCCAAATATTTTAAACTCAGTTTTTCACAATTCCTGACATTTAATCTGAGTAAAGATTCCATGTCTTAGGTCAGTTAGGATCATCACTTTATTTTAAGAATGTGACATGTCAGAATAATAGTAGAGAGAAGGATTTATTTCAGCTTTTATTTCTTTCATCACATTCCCAGTGGGTCAGAAGTTTACATACACTCAGTTAGTATTTGGTAGCATTGCCTTTAAAATGTTTAACTTGGGTCAATTGTTTCAGGTAGCCTTCCACAAGCTTCCCACAATAACTTCCTACATTCCTACTGACAAGAGCTGGTGTAACAGAGTCAGGTTTGTAGGCCTCCTTGCTCGCACACGCTTTTTCAGTTCTGCCCACAGTTTTTCTATGGGATTGAGATCAGGGCTTTGTGATGGCCACTCCAATACCTTGACTTTGTTGTCCGTAAGCCATTTTGCCACAACTTTGGAAGTGTGCATGGGGTCATTGTCTATTTGGAAGACCCATTTGCGACCAAGCTTTAACTTCCTGACTGATGTCTTGAGATGTTGATTCAATATATCCACATAATCTTCCTTCCCCATGAAGCCATATATTTTGTGAAGTGCACCAGTCCCTCCTGAAGAACACTGGGATGGTGTTCTTCGGCTTGCAGGCATCCCCCTTTTTCCTCCAAACATAACGATGGTCATTATTGCCAATCAGTTCTATTTTTGTTTCATCAGACCAGAGGACATTTCTCTTGTCCCCATGTGCAGTTGGAAACCATAGTCTGGCTTTGTTATGGCGGTTTTGGAGCAGTGGCTTCTTCCTTGCTGAGCGGCCTTTCAGGTTATGTCGATATATAGGACTCGTTTTACTGTGGATGTAGATACTTTTGCACCTCTTTCCTCCAGCATCTTCGCAAGGTCCTTTGCTGTTGTTCTGGGATTGATTTGCACTTTTCGCACCAAAGTACGTTCATCTCTAGGAGACAACGCGTCTCCAGCCTGAGCGGTATGACGGCTGCGTGGTCCCATGGTGTTTATACTGGTGTACTATTGTTTGTACAGATGAACGTGGTACCTTCAGGTACCTTGGAAATTGCCCCCAAGGATGAACCAGACTTGTGGAGGTCTTCAATTTTTTTCTGAGTTCTTTGCTGATTTTCCCATGATATCAAGCAAAGAGGCACTGAGTCTGAAGGTAGGCCTTGTAATACATCCACAGGAACACCTCCAATTAACTCAAATTATGTCAATTAGCCTATCAGAAGCTTCTAAAGCCATGAAATTATTTTCTGGAATTTTCCAAGCTGTTTAAAGGCACAGTCAACTTTGTGCATGTTAACTTCTGAATTATAAGTGAAATAATCTGTCTAAACAATTTGTTGGAAAAATGACTTATGTCATGCATAAAGTAGATGACCTAACCGACTTGCCAAAACTATAGTTTGTCAACAAGACATTTGTGGAGTGGTTGAAAAACACACTTAGGTTGGAGTGATTAAAGCTTATGTAAACTTCCAACTGTACATATAAATATGTGGATGGGCCATGACCGACCGGCATGGACGAGATGCAATAGAAGGTTTAAAATACAGTATATACATCTGGGATGAGTGACATACAAGATATGTAAACATCATTAATAAAGTTACTAGAGGTCCATTTGTGAGAACTTCTTAGGGCTAGGCCCCTTTTTTCTCAATTTCCGGTTGAATGACGTGCCCAAAGAAAACTGCCTGTTTTGTTAAAGTTGAGTGAGAGGTTGTTTTCCTGACACCACACTCCGAGTGCCCTCAACTTCTCCCTGTAGGCTGTTTTGTCATTGTTGGTGATCAAGCCTACTACTATTGTGTCATCTGTAAACTTGATGATTGAGTTGGAGGCGTGCATGGCCACACAGTCATGGGTGAACAGGGAGTACAGGAGAGGGCTGAGCACGCATCTTTGTGGGTCCCCAGTGTTGAGGATCAGCAAAGTGGAGATGTTGTTTCCTACCTTCACTACCTGGGGGTGGCCCATCAGGAAGTCCAGGACCCAGTTGCACAGGGCGGGGTTCAGACCCAGGGCCTCAAGCTTAATGATGAGCTTGAAGGGTACTATGGTGTTGAATGCTGAGCTGTAGTCAATGAACAGCATTCTTACATAGGTATTCCTCTTGTCCAGATGGGATAGGGCAGTGTGATGGCGACTGCATCGTCTGTGGACCTATTGGGGCGGTATGCAAATTTAAGTGGGTCTATGGTGACATCTAAGGTGGAGGTGATATGATCCTTGATTAGTCTCTCAAAGCACTTCATGATGACAGCAGTGAGTGCTATGGGGCGATAGTCATTGAGTTCAGTTACCTTTGCCTTCTTAGCTACAGGAACAATGGGGGCCATCTTGAAGCATGTGGGGACAGCAGACTGGGATAGGGAAAGATTGGTCTGTAAACACACCAGCCAGCTGGTCTGCTCATGTTCTGAGGACTCGGCTAGAGATGCCGTCTGGGCCGGCAGCCTTGCGAGGGTTAACACGTTTAAATGTCTTACTGACGTCGGCCACGGAGAAGGAGAGGGGAGGCACAGTCCTTGGTAGCAATTTCAATTTGTAAGTCGCTCTGGATAAGAGCGTCTGCTAAATGACTTAAATGTAATGTAAATGTAAATGTAGCAGGCCGCGTCGGTGACACTGTATCATCCTCAAAGCAGGCAATGAAGGTTTGTCTGTTAGCAAGACGTCGGTGTCCGTGACATGGCTGGTTTTCCTTTTGTAGTCCGTGATTGCCTGTAGACCATGCGACACATCTCATGTCTGAGCCGTTGAATTGCAACTCCACTTTGTCCCTATACTGACGTTTAGCTTGTTTGATTGCCTTGCGGAGGGAATAACTGTTTGTCTTCGGCCATATTCCCAGTCATCTTTCCATCGTTACATGCGGTGGTTTGCGCTTTCAGTTTTGTGCGAATGCCAGTTTCTGCTTAGGGTAGGTATTAACCTTTTTGGGATAGGGGGCAGCATTTTCACTTTTTGGATGAATAGCGTGCCCAGAGTGAACTGCCTCCTACTCTTTCTCAGATGCTAATATATGCATATTATTATTGGATAGAAAACACTCTGAAGATTCTTAAACTATTTGAATGATGTCTGTGAGTATAACAGAACTCATATGGCAGGCGAAAACCTGAGAAAAATCCAACCAGGAAGTGGGACATCTGAGGTTTGTAGTTTTTCAAAGCTTGGCCTACCGATGACACATTGAGATATGGATGAGGTTGCACTTCCTATGGCTTCCACTAGATGTCAACCGTCTTTTGAAACTTGCATGCCGATTCTACTATAATGGAGGGGCTCATGAGACCTCTTTGAGTCAGTGGTCTGGCAGAGAGCCTTGGTCTCATGACGCGCGCTCCCGACTGAGTTACCTCTCGTTCCAGTGCTTCTCTGAAGACAGAGGAATTCTCCGGTTGGAACATTATTGATGTTTTATGTTAACATCCTAACGATTGATTCCATACATCGTTTGACATGTTTCTAAAGGACTGTAACGGAACTTTTCAAGTTTTTGTCTGGACGAAGTGCCTGCGCCTCATGAAGATGGATTACTGGGCTGAACACGCTAACAACAAGTGGCTATTTGGACACAAATGATAGAACTTTATGGAACAAATAAGTCATTTATTGTCGAACTGGGATTCCTGGGAGTGCCTTCTAATGAAGATCATCAAAGGTAAGTGAATATTTATGGTTTTGTTTCTAACTTTGTTGATTCCAAAATGGCAGATATTCCTCTGGCTGTTTTGGGTTCTGAGCGCCGTTCTCAGGTTATGCTTATTCTGTAAAGTTTTTTTGAAATCTGAAACAGCGGTTGCATTAAGGAGAAGTCTATCTTTAATTCTGTGAATAACACTAGTATTTTTTATCAATGTTTTATTATGAGTATTTCTGCAAAATCCCAGGATGTTTTGGAATCTAAACATTACTGCACGTAAGGCACCAATGTAAACTGATATTTTTTTATATAAATATGCACATTATCGAACAAAACATACATGTATTGTGTAACATGATGTCCTATGAGTGTCATCTGATGAAGATCATCAAAGGTTAGTGATTAATCTTATCTATATTTCTGCTTTTTGTGACTCCTATCTATGGCTGGAAAAAATGGCTGTTTGTTTTTTCGACTTGGCGGTGATCTAACATAATCATATGTTGTGCAATAGCTGTAAAGCATTTTTGAAATCGGACACGGTGGGTAGATTAACAAGATGTTTATCTTTCATTTGCTGTATTGGACTTGTTAATGTGTGAGTTACATATTTCTAAAAAATATTTTTGAATTTCGCGCGCTTTCTTTTCAGCGGAATGTTGTCGAGGGGTTCCCCTGCGCTAGAAAGGTTCATTGTCACAGTGGGAACAACATCTCAAATGCACTCCCTTATAAACTCACTGAATCAGCGTATAAATCTATATTATTCTCTGAGGCTACCCAGAACATGTCCAAGTTTGCGTGATCAAAACAATCTTGAAGCGTGGATTCTGATTGGTCAGACCAGTGTTGAATGGTCCTAGTCACAGGTACATCCTTTTTGAGTTTCTGCCTATAGGAGGGGAGAAGCAAAATTGAGTCGTGGTCGGATTTGCCGAACAGAAGGCTGGGGAGGGCCTTGTATGCATCACGGAAGTTAGAGTAGCAGTGATCCAGTGTTTTGCCAGCCTGGGTACTACATTCGATATGCTGATAGAATTTAGGTAGGCTTGTTCTCAAATTTGCTTTGTTAAAATCCCCAGCTACAATGAATGCAACCTCCGGATTTATTTCCAGTTTACATAGAGTCCAGTGGAGTTCCTTGAGGGCCGTCGTGGTGTCGGCTTGGGGGCAGGGGGGATATACACCGCAGTGACAATACCCGACAATAACCAATAATCTCTTGGGAGATAATACAGACGGCATTTGATTGTGAGGAACAGAAGGACTTGAGTTCCTCTACAGTAAACCCAATCTAACATCTCTGGAGAGACCTAAAAATAGCTGTGCAGCGACGCTCCCCATCCAACCTGACAGAGCTTGAGAGGATCTGCAGAGAAGAATGGGAGAAACTCCCGAAATACAGGTGTGCCGAACTTGTAGTGTCATACCCAAGAAGACTCAATGCTGTAATGTGCTTCAACAAAGTACGGAGTAAAGGGTCTGAATACTTATGTAAATGTACTATTTAAGTTTTTATTATTTTAAATACATATGCAAACATTTCTGAACCTGTTTTTGCTTTGTCATTGTTGGGCATTGTGTGTAGATTGATGAGGAAAGAACCCAATTTAATACATTTTAGAATAAGGCTTTAATGTAACAAGGTGTGACTTGCTTCAGGAAGTCACGACTTCACAGGAGAGGCATTTGAATGTTTATTTTGTTTTGGGGGCGGGGGCAGAAATGCCATGTGTAACATTTGACATTTTGTGTGCTTTAATAACAAACTTGTATGCCATCTGTAAATACAAATAAAGTTGTTCAATTACGAGCCTAGTTGGTTTAGCCACTGAAAAAGACTAACCATGGGTATGTGACAAATACAATGTGATTTGACAAAGAAGCCAATAAGGCAGAGTGTAGCCTTCATTTGATCTGATACTCTATAGTAAAAAAACATTGTGATGCATATATTTTGTGAAGTGGTTCCTTGCATCATACAATGATGTAAAAATGGTGTTACAGACCTTCTTTTGCGGGACAGTGAAAAAAACAGTCCTACTTGTCCGAAGACAAGTGACTAAATAAAGTTAATGTCAAGCCCTGAATGATATCCTTTATTGTCCCTGAAGGGAACATTTGAATTGGAAAGTTAGAAGTGAGACCTAAAAATAGGTCTGTCTGTCTGCATATACACTACATGACCAAAAGTATGTGCACACCTGCTCGTCGAACACCTCATTCCCAAATGGAGTTGCCCCCCCCCTTTGCCCTTACAACAGCCTCCAGTCTTCTGGGAAGGCTTTCCACTACATGTTGGAACATTACTGCAGGGACTTGCTTCCATTCAGCCACAAGAGCATTAGTGAGATCAGACACGAATGTTGGGTGATTAGGCCTGGCTCGCAGTCAGCGTTCCAATTCATCCCAAAGGTGTTCGATGGGGTTGAGGTCAGGGCTCTGTGCAGGCCAGTCAATTTCTTCCACACCGATCTCGACAAACCATTTCGGTATGGACCTCTCTTTGTGGAAGCAAGTCCCCCTTGTCTTCGAATAAGTAGGATTGTTTTTTTTTGTCATGCTGAAACAGGAAAGGGACCTTCCCCAAATTGTTGCCACAAGGTTGGAAGCACATAATCGTCTAGAATGTCATTGTATTTTGTAGTGTTAAGATTTCTCAGGGCCTAGCACGAACCATGAAAAACAGCCCCATTCCTTTACAGTTGGCACTATGCATTGGGGCAGTTAGTGTACTTCTGGCATCTGTCAAATCCAGATTTGTCCGTCGGACTGCCAATTGGTGAATTCATCACTCCAGAGTATGTGTTTCCACTGCTCCAGATGTACACCACTCCAGCCAACACTTGGCATTGCACATTTTGATCTTAGGCTTGTGTGTGGCTGCTCAGCCATGAAAACCCATTTCATGAATCTCCCGACTAACAGTTATTGTGCTGACGTTGCTTCCAGAGGCAATTTGGAACTCAGTAGTTAGTGTTACAACCGAGGACAGACGATTATTATTATTTATTTTTTCATTAATTTTTTATGGAGATGGAGATTGCATGTCTGTGGCGAGTTTTTTGGGGGGGGGGGGATTTTACCCCCTTTTTTCGCAGTATCCAATTGGTTTTAGTAGTTACTATCTTGTCTCATCGCTACAACTTCCCTACGGGCTCAGGAGAGACGAAGGTCGAGAGTCATGCGTCCTCCGAAACAAAACCCAACCAAGCCGCACTGCTTCTTTAACACAGCACGCATCCAACCCGGAAGCCAGCCCCACCAATGTGTCGGAGGAAACACCGTGCCCCTAGCAACCTGGTCAGCGTGCACTGCGCCCGGCCCGCCACAGGAGTCGCTAGTGCGCGATGATACAAGGATATCCCTACCGGCCAAACCCTCCCTAACCACGACGACGACGCTAGGCCAATTGTGCGTCGCCCCATGGACCTCCCGGTCGCGGCCGGCTGCGACAGAGCCTGGGGTCGAACCCAGAGTCTCTGGTGGCACAGCTCGCACTGAGATACAGTGCCTTAGACCACTGCGCCACCCGGGAGGCCCTGTGGTGAGATTTTTTATATGCGTTTTTTTTATTTTACCAGGTAAGTTGACTGAGAACACATTCTCATTTACAGCAACGACCTGGAGAATAGTTACAGGGGAGAGGAGGGGGGATAAATGAGCCAATTGTAAGCTGGGGATGATTAGGTGGCCATGATGGTATGACGGCAAGGGGTGTGGCTGAAACAACCAAATCCACTAATTTGTCCACATACTTTTGTGAATATAGTGTGTGGTCAGCCGTTAGTCCATCAGTAGTACTGAGTGTCTCTGTTCATATTCGTGTAGGTATGGTTAGTCAGTATTGTTGACTGTCTCCGTTTTTCTTTCCCCCTCTCCTCAACAGCAGGCGGGTCTGAGTCTGCTGATCAGTGTGATCAAAGACCTCGTGGAAGACCTCAATCTGATAGGACACGGCTTCCTGGACCTGCTCAGCTTAACCCGCCCTGCCCTTTTTACTGTCTGAGCTGGATTCAAATAGTATTTGCTTTCTTTCAAATACTTTTGAGAATTTGATTGATCCGGTCTGATGCATGGTTGCACATTATGGGACTATTGGACGGCAGGTAAAGTATTTTAAAATTAAAGGGATGTTTATTTAAACCAGGTCTGATGATGATAACATAACCATTATTATAGAGACATGCCACTTTGTTGGCAACACATCTCTCTTTCTGTGTTTCCCACTCAAAGCTCCCATCCATCTGAACTAAGATGCGACTGTTTTGAGTTGTTCAATATGTTGGGTGATATTCAACAAATAAATACTCTTTTTATTGCTTTAGTCATTTGTATATGATAGCGTGAGAATACTGCACAAGCCCAACATGGCTTAATAATAAGGTTTCATTAAAGAGCCTTTCTCCAGAACTGAATTTGGATCTCTTTTCTGACCCAAGAGTAACCAGCATCACCGTGCTAACTTATCCAAGTGTCACCGGCATCACCGTGCTAGCTTATCCAAGTATTACCAGCATCACCATGCTAGCTTATCCAAGCGTCACCAGCATCACCATGCTAGCTTATCCAAGTATCACTGTGCTAGCTTATCCAAGTATCACCGGCATCACCGTGCTAGCTTATCCAAGTGTCACCGGCATCACCATGCTAGCTTATCCAAGTATCACCAGCATCACCATGCTAGCTTATCCAAGTGTCACCGGCATCACCATGCTAGCTTATCCAAGTATCACTCTGCTAGCTTGGCAGCTTCACTTCCTCCCTCAATCTGCCTCTGACTGGGCTTGAACCAGTCAGAACAACATACAAACCAGTTATGTCACTGAAAAATATTAGATTACAATAGCACCATTGGAAACATTTTACGCTGTGGGTGAGTTTATCTGGTTCAATCTCAATCCATTACACAAGCATAGATACTATGCGTACACCTCACTTCGGCACCATTTCTAAAAGAAATGCTTGTCCCGTGTCGCTCTCTTGTTCTTGTTATACTGCTTACATAGTGACTGAGCAATGGCTGTGCAGCTTTCATCTATAGAAGCAATATTCCTTTGGTCTTAACATAACATTCCTTTGGTCTTAACATAACATTCCTTTGGTCTTAACATAACATTCCTTTGGTCAGCTATAGTGGCTATTGTATGAATAGTCAGGTATCCCCTAAAATATCTTTCTAATGTGTTCCTCTGTCTACTGAGAAAGAATCTCGGTAGTAATTCTGTCCTTTTGGAGATGGCTGGGGCCATTGAGTCAAATGAGTAGATTGCAGCCATTACAGAGAGACCAAGCAGCCATTACAGAGAGACCATGTAGCCATTACAGAGAGACCATATAGCCATTACAGATAAACCATATAGCCATTACAGAGAGACCATATAGCCATTACAGAGAGACCAAGCAGCCATTCCAGAGAGACCAAGCAGCCATTCCAGAGAGACCAAGCAGCCATTACAGAGAGACCAAGCAGCTATTACAGAGAGACCAAGCAGCCATTACAGAGAGACCAAGCTGCCATTACAGAGAGACCATATAGCCATTCCAGAGAGACCAAGCAGCCATTACAGAGACACCAAGCAGCTATTACAGAGAGACCAAGCAGCCATTACAGAGAGACCAAGCAGCCATTACAGAGAAACCATATAGCCATTACAGAGAAACCATATAGCCATTACAGAGAGACCAAGCAGCCATTACAGAGAGACCAAGCAGCCATTACAGAGAGACCATATAGCCATTCCAGAGAGACCAAGCAGCCATTACAGAGAGACCAAGCAGCCATTACAGAGAAACCATATAGCCATTCCAGAGAGACCAAGCAGCCATTACAGAGAGACCAAGCAGCCATTCCAGAGAGACCAAGCAGCCATTACAGAGAGACCAAGCAGCCATTACAGAGAGACCAAGCAGCCATTACAGAGAGACCAAGCAGCCATTCCAGAGAGACCAAGCAGCCATTACACAGTCAGCCTCAAACTGCTACCTTAAAACCCTATAACCCTTACCCAGCGTTTCCCAAACATGGTCCCGGGGACCCCAAAGGGTGCACATGTTGACCATAGCACTACACAGATGATTCAAATAATCCAAGCTTGATGATGATGATGATGAGTTGTTTGTTTGAATCAGCTGTGTAGCTCTAGGGCAAAGTCCATTCCTTGGGGTCCCCAGGACACTGCCCTAACCCTTCTGGTCAGGCCCAGTTTCAACACAGCCTCCATGGAACTGGCCCGGAGAGATCAGACGTGAGAGAGAGACCAGTCGGACCAGATAGATACCGCACAGCCTCACATTGATAACGCAGACAATCTTTACTGCATAGAGAGAGATCAAGTTTTATCTATATGCTTTACTGAGCTATAAAGTCACATAAGAGACCAATAAAACCCGATTTGATGTTGACACACCATTCATTGTCCATTGGGAACATTTACGATTTGAAGAGACTCCTCGGTACTATTTACCGTTGCCATTTATAGCCACTAGATGGTGATGAATAGTCAACCGGCTATATAATGTTCCTAAACTACTGAGGACGAACAGAGGTTACCGGTAGTTGTGATAGGAGTGAAACAGTGAGTGTGTGGTTCGTCACCAGCATATTCTCCGGGTCGTCTTCCCGAATGAGGTGTTCAAACAGCTGCTCCCTCAAAGATTTTGGAGCTGAAAGCTCAGTCCGCCCAACACAGAAAACACAAGGGCATGAACTGTCCTTCTGTATTATGGTTTGTGTGGAACTCCAAGAAGAGGATCTGCTGCTTTTCCAACAGCTAATGGTGAATCCTAATGAAATACCAACTACATCATAGGGCATTAACCACGTCACACACTGGATACCGTGTCTGTAGGAGCTATTCATTGTATTCACAGCAGGGGTTTTTTAGTGGAAGTAGCATATGTGGGAGGTATCAGTTATCAAGCATAACACACAAACAGTAGGACTACTGATAATTTCAAGAGGCCGCATACTAATGTGAGAGCTTTTCATATTTCCCCTCCAAACAGATGACACAATGTTACCAGTGTTGAGCAATTGGATTTCCCAGAGTTATATAAGTATCTCTAGGGATGGCTGGTGTGATGTCTGTTTCATCTCTATGGATGGCTGGTGTGATGTCTGTTTCATCTCTATGGATGGCTGGTGTGATGTCTGTTTCATCTCTATGGATGGCTGGTGTGATGTCTGTTTCATCTCTATGGATGGCTGGTGTGATGTCTGTTTCATCTCTATGGATGGCTGGTGTGACGTCTGTTTCATCTCTATGGATGGCTGGTGTGATGTCTGTTTCATCTCTAGGGATGGCTGGTGTGATGTCTGTTTCATCTCTATGGATGGCTGGTGTGATGTCTGTTTCATCTCTATGGATGGCTGGTGTGATGTCTGTTTCATCTCTAGGGATGGCTGGTGTGATGTCTGTTTCATCTCTATTGATGGCTGGTGTGATGTCTGTTTCATCTCTATGGATGGCTGGTGTGATGTCTGTTTCATCTCTAGGGATGGCTGGTGTGATGTCTGTTTCATCTCTATGGATGGCTGGTGTGACGTCTGTTTCATCTCTATGGATGGCTGGTGTGATGTCTGTTTCATCTCTAGGGATGGCTGGTGTGACGTCTGTTTCATCTCTAGGGATGGCTGGTGTGATGTCTGTTTCATCTCTATGGATGGCTGGTGTGACGTCTGTTTCATCTCTATGGATGGCTGGTGTGATGTCTGTTTCATCTCTAGGGATGGCTGGTGTGACGTCTGTTTCATCTCTAGGGATGGCTGGTGTGATGTCTGTTTCATCTCTATGGATGGCTGGTGTGACGTCTGTTTCATCTCTATGGATGGCTGGTGTGATGTCTGTTTCATCTCTATGGATGGCTGGTGTGATGTCTGTTTCATCTCTATGGATGGCTGGTGTGATGTCTGTTTCATCTCTATGGATGGCTGGTGTGATGTCTGTTTCATCTCTAGGGATGGCTGGTGTGATGTCTGTTTCATCTCTATGGATGGCTGGTGTGATGTCTGTTTCATCTCTAGGGATGGCTGGTGTGACGTCTGTTTCATCTCTATGGATGGCTGGTGTGATGTCTGTTTCATCTCTATGGATGGCTGGTGTGACGTCTGTTTCATCTCTATGGATGGCTGGTGTGATGTCTGTTTCATCTCTATGGATGGCTGGTGTGATGTCTGTTTCATCTCTAGGGATGGCTGGTGTGATGTCTGTTTCATCTCTATGGATGGCTAGTGTGACGTCTGTTTCATCTCTATGGATGGCTGGTGTGATGTCTGTTTCATCTCTAGGGATGGCTGGTGTGACGTCTGTTTCATCTCTAGGGATGGCTGGTGTGATGTCTGTTTCTTTTGCCTCATTGTGATCACCCTGGTAGCCCTGTGGCCTGGTACTGGATGAAGTGAGGCACCAGGCACCCTGGTAGTCCTGTGGCCTGGTACTGGATGAAGTGAGGCACCAGGCACCCTGGTTGGCCTGGTACTTGATGAAGTGAGGCAACAGGAACCCTGGTAGTCCTTTTGGCCTGGTACTGGATGAAGTGAGGCACCAGGCACCCTGGTAGTCCTGTTGGCCTGGTACTGGATGAAGTAAGGCACCCTGGTAGTCCTTTTGGCCTGGTACTGGATGAAGTGAGGCACCCTGGTAGCCCTGTTGGCCTGGTACTGGATGAAGTGTGGCACCCTGGTAGTCCTGTTGGCTTGGTACTGGATGAAGTGAGCCACCAGGCACCCTGGTAGTCCTGTGGCCTGGTACTGGATGAAGTGAGGCACCAGGCACCCTGGTTGGCCTGGTACTGGATGAAGTGAGGCACCAGGCACCCTGGTAGTCCTTTTGGCCTGGTACTGGATGAAGTGAGGCACCCTGGTAGCCCTGTTGGCCTGGTACTGGATGAAGTGAGGCACCCTGGTAGCCCTGTTGGCCTGGTACTGGATGAAGTCAGGCACCCTGGTAGCCCTGTTGGCCTGGTACTGGATGAAGTGAGGCACCCTGGTAGCCCTGTTGGCCTGGTACTGGATGAAGTGTGGCACCCTGGTAGTCCTGTTGGCTTGGTACTGGATGAAGTGAGGCACCAGGCACCCTGGTAGTCCTATTGGCCTGGTACTGGATGAAGTGAGGCACCCTGGTAGCCCTGTGGCCTGGTACTGGATGAAGTGAGGCACCCTGGTAGTCCTGTTGGCCTGGTACTGGATGAAGTGAGGCACCAGGCACCCTGGTAGCCCTGTGGCCTGGTACTGGATGAAGTGAGGCACCAGGCACCCTGGGAGCCCTGTTGGCCTGGTACTGGATGAAGTGAGGCACCCTGGTAGCCCTGTTTGCCTGGTACTGGATGAAGTGAGGCACCCTGGTAGCCATTTGGCCTGGTACTGGATGAAGTGAGGCACCCTGGTAGTCCCGTTGGCCTGGTACTGGATGAAGTGAGGCACCCTGGTAGTCCTGTTGGCCTGGTACTTCTGGGCCCCATCTATTGAGCAGCGTGATGTTGTGTCATTCCGGGACCTCTTCTGTCACTGTTTAGAGCCTCCTTAAAGGAGGGAGGTGCAGGAATCAGGAGAACAAGGATGTCCCGGTGGCACAATTGTTAATTTAAGAAGTCCCAACTCCGCAACAACATGGGGGAGAATACTCCCAAATGAGGTCGCCACCCACAGGGAAATAAACGTTACACACGGAGGAGAAACCTCTACTCTTGAACACCAAACGGTACAAACTGCTTTGTAAAAGAAAACCCTGAGGTGCAGACACGCACCCCTAACAAAGATACCACAGCAAACATTCCCGCAAGAAGACTAGCAGGCAGCGGAGGTAAATAAACCCCCCCGAAATATACTAATAGGACACAGGTGTAAACAATACAGACAGACACAAACGAAAAGGAAAACTGGATCGGTGGCAGCGAGAAGGCCGGCGACGACGACCGCCGAGCGCCGCCCGAACAGGGAGAGGAGCCACCTTCTAGTACGCCGGCGACGACGACCGCCGAGCGCCGCCCGAACAGGGAGAGGAGCCACCTTCTAGTAGGCCGGCGACGACGACCGCCGAGCGCCGCCCGAACAGGGAGAGGAGCCACCTTCTAGTAGGCCGGCGACGACGACCGCCGAGCGCCGCCCGAACAGGGAGAGGAGCCACCTTCTAGTAGGCCGGCGACGACGACCGCCGAGCGCCGCCCGAACAGGGAGAGGAGCCACCTTCTAGTAGTCCGGCGACGACGACCGCCGAGCGCCGCCCGAACAGGGAGAGGAGCCACCTTCTAGTAGGCCGGCGACGACGACCGCCGAGCGCCGCCCGAACAGGGAGAGGAGCCACCTTCTAGTAGGCCGGCGACGACGACCGCCGAGCGCCGCCCGAACAGGGAGAGGAGCCACCTTCTAGTAGGCCGTCGACGACGACCGCCGAGCGCCGCCCGAACAGGGAGAGGAACCACCTTCGGTGGAAGTCGTCACAGTCACATCTGGGCCCCATCTAATGAGCAGTGTGAGGTTGTGTCATTCCAGGACCTCATCTGTCACATCTGGGCCCCAGTCGCAGCCTCCACCTCTCTCCACAGCATGTCCACAATCTGTAGCCCAGACAGACAACACCAGGGTACAATTACTAGTCAGTACCACCACTAAGGAGATAGGAACGGAGTCATGGTGACCTTCCACTCTATTCACTGGTACTTTAGGAAAAATGTCCATCCAAATCCATCTGTCCATACCCAGCAATAAATGTGGCATAAATCTAAGCATTCTGTCTGATGTCAGTCACCTGTTGTACTCTCTGGTGACAGCTGGTACACGCAAGATTTGGTTCTGAGGACGGATATTAGCTGTTTCCACTCGTCCTGTACTTCTCCAGCAGCTCCCCATAATCTCAGTCAGTCTGGGTCAGAGTTAGTCAGGGAGTTACGGAGATCTCCATAGGACTGTGCTGAGGTCCACTCTGGTAGTGAAGAGAAGGTCTGTGGTGTCCGAGATTCCGCCATGCAGAACCAACACCTTGTGATCAATTACCATTGAAGATCTTCTGAAGAAGCTTTAGAACCTTCTTGCCATGAAGCTGAGGACAAACCAAGCAACCCGAATAATGCTAATTATGCATAAGTTAAAGCTGAAATATGTAACTTTTTGGGCGAACCGACCGAATTCACATCGACGTGTGAGTTATAGATCTGTTATTCTCATTGAAAGGAAGTCTAAGAAGCGGTAGATCTGTTCTATTTCTATGCTTCCCGTTCTTGAGTTTTGTGCGTCTGTCACTTTCGGTTTTGTACACCAGTTTCAAATGACTGAGAAAAACTATATTTTTTTAGTTTGGAAAATATTTCACAGCAGGTTAACATGGCACAATAATTCTCTCCACTATACTTGATTGTTTTGTCACAAACTGAAAGTAGGCAAACTATTCAAACTCTATCAGCCAGGAAATTGCGGAGCGATTACAGCATAGTGCATCTTTTAATAGAGATTAAATATGTCAGCATTAGTGATTACCGTGTCAACGGGTCGGAAAGTATTCAGACCCCTTGACTGTTTCCACATTTTGATACGTTACAGCCTTATTCTAAAATTGATTAAATAGTTTTCTTCCCCTCATCAATCTACACACAATACCCCATCATGACAAAGCAAAAACTGTTTTTTAGAAATCTTTGCTAGTTTTATCATTTTGATATGTAATTCAGACCCTTTACTCAGTACTTTGTTGGAGCACTTTTGGCAGCGATTACAGCATTGAGTCTTCTTGGGTATGACGTTACAAGCATGGCACACCTGTATTTGGGGAGTTTCTCCAATTCTTCTCTGCAGTTCTTCTCAAGCTCTGTCAGGTTGAATGGGGAGCATCACTACACAGCTATTTTCAGGTCTCTCCATAGATGTTCGATCAGGTTCAAGTCCGGGCTCTTGCTGGGTCACTGAAGGACATTCACTCCTGCGTTGTCTTTGCTCGGAAGGTGAACCTTTGCCCCAGTCTGAGGTCCTGAGTACTCTGAAGCAGGTTTTCATCAAGGATCTCTCTGTACTTTGCTCCGTTCATCTTTCCGGACAAGTCTCCCAGTCCCTGCTGCAGAAAAACCTCCCAACAGCATGATGCTACCACCGCCATGCTTCATCGTAGTGACGGTGCCAGGTTTCCTCCAGATGTGACCCTTGGCATTCAGGCCAAAGAGTTCAATCTTGGTTTCATCAGACCAGAGAATCCATGTTAGGTGCCTTTTGGCAAACTCCAAGCGGGCTGACATGTGCCTTTTTTTGAGGAGTGGCTTTCATTTAGCCACTTTTCCATAAAGGCCTGAAGGGTGGAGTGCTGTAGAGATGGTTGTCCTTCTGGAAGGCTCTCTCATCTCCACAGAGGAACTCTGGAGCTCAGTCAGAGTGATCAACGGGTTCTTGGTCACCTCCCTGACCAAAGCCCTTCTCCCCCGATTGCTCAGTTTTGGCCGGGCAGCCAGCTTTAGGAAGAGTCTTGGTGGCTCCAAACTTTTTCAATTTAAGAATAATGGAGGCCACTGTGTTCTTGGGGACCTTCAATGCTGCAGACATTTGTTGGTACCCTTCCCCAGATCTGTGCCTCGACACAATCCGGTCTCGGAGCTTTACGGACAATTTCTTCGACCTCATGGCTTGGTTTTTGCTCTGTCATGCACTGTCTACTGCGGGACCTTATATAGACAGGGGTGTTCCTTTCCAAATCATGTCCAATCAATTGAATTTACCACAGGCGGACTCCAATCAAGTTGTAGAAACATCTCAAGGATGATGAATAGAAACAGGATGCACCTGAGCTCAATTTAGAGTCTCATAGGAAAAGGTCTGAATACTTATTAAAAACAGAAATACCTTATTTACATGTTTAATAAATTAGCAAACATTTCTAAAAACCTGTTTCGCTTTGTCATCATGGGGTATTGTGTGTAGATTCATGAGGATTTTATTTGTATCTAATCCATTTTAGAATAAGGCTGTAGCGTAAAAAAAAATGTGGGAAAATTCAAGGGTTCTGAATAGTTTCCGAAGGCACTGTATGAGCTTGTCTGACCACCATGTAATTTCTAAAAACCTGTTTTTGCTTTGACATTATGGGGTATTGTGTGTAGATTGATGAGGAAAAACATTTATTTAATCCATTTTTGAATAAGGCTTGTAACATAACAAAATGTGGAAGAAGTCATGGGGTCTGATTATTTTCCAAATGCACTGTATGTTGTAAACTCTGGGACCTATTCTGCAACCTGTGTAGTGCTCCCAACCCTTTGGTGTGCTGCATAGTTGTTTACACTATTCATACATAAAACATTTGTATTTAATCAATGACTAAGTGGATGTGTTGCCAGGCAACCTGTCACCAATGTAATAATGTAACCCAAAACGAACTCGACACCCTCACCCTTAATGGGTCAGTGTCCTGGCTGGCTCACTGACGGACTGGCACACACATGCTGGGAAAGATTCGATTATTCTGCTAAACATAATCAACTACCTATGGTGGGGTAATCTTGGTTTAATATATTGGTGGGGCCTGAAAATTCTAGTTTATTATAACCTCGGTTTGGGGACTGAAAGATAAACATGTCCAGTCTTTTAAGTCTTTTAGAATGACACAAGGTGAGCCCTGTACTTCCCAAGCACCTGAAAATAACATGTTAAAAAGTGCATGGGTTGAATGATGTTTCCCCTGGGGTGTACCAGAGAAGAAGATATTATACTGTACATACAGTACAGTATGTCTGACCGTACCTGAGGTTAAGATGTGGTCCTCGTTAGATTGGATCATTAGGATAGACCAGGGGGAAGGATCGTTAAGAAAGACCAGGAGTTAGGATCATTAGTGACAGACTGATAAAACAACATAGTGACAGACTGGTAAATATTTCAACAACATAGTGACAGACTGGTAAACAACATGGTGACAGACTGGTAAAACAACATAGTGACAGACTGGTAAACAACATGGTGACAGACTGGTAAAACAACATAGTGACAGACTGGTAAAAAGACATAGTGACAGACTGGTAAACAACATAGTGACAGACTGGTAAAACAACATACTGACAGACTGGTTAAACAACATAGTGACAGACTGGTAAAAAGACATAGTGACAGACTGGTAAACAACATAGTGACAGACTGGTAAAACAACATAGTGACATACTGGTAAAACAACATAGTGACAGGCTGGTTAAACAACATGGCAACAACATAGTGACAGACTGGTTAAACAACATAGTGACAGACTGGTAAAAAGACATAGTGACAGACTGGTAAACAACATAGTGACAGACTGGTAAACAACATAGTGACATACTGGTAAAACAACATAGTGACAGGCTGGTTAAACAACATGGCAACAACATAGTGACAGACTGGTAAACAACATAGTGACAGACTGGTAAAACAACATAGTGACAGACTGGTAAACAACATAGTGACAGACTGGTAAAACAACATAGTGACAGACTGGTAAAACAACATAGTGACAGGCTGGTTAAACAACATGGCAACAACATAGTGACAGACTGGTAAACAACATAGTGACAGACTGGTAAAACAACATAGTGACAGACTGGTAAACAACATAGTGACAGACTGGTAAAACAACATAGTGACAGACTGGTAAACAACATAGTGACAGACTGGTTAAACAACATGGCAACAACATAGTGACAGACTGGTAAACAACATAGTGACAGACTGGTAAACAACATAGTGACAGACTGGTAAACAACATAGTGACAGACTGGTAAACAACATAGTGACAGACTGGTAAACAACATAGTGACAGACTGGTAAACAACATAGTGACAGACTGGTAAACAACATAGTGACAGACTGGTTAAACAACACTATGTTGTTGAAATGTTTTACCAGTCTGACACTATGTTGTTGAAGTGTTTTACCAGTCTGTCACTATGTTGTTGAAATGTTTTACCAGTCTGTCACTATGTTGTTGAAATGTTTTACCAGTCTGTCACTATGTTGTTGAAATGTTTTACCAGTCTGTCACTATGTTGTTTTAACAGTCTGTCACTATGTTGTTTAACCAGTCTGTCACCATGTTGTTTTACCAGTCTGTCACTATGTTGTTTAACCAGTCTGTCACCATGTTGTTACCATGTTTTACCAGTCTGTCACTATGTTGTTTAACCAGTCTGTCACTATGTTGTTTAACCAGTCTGTCACCATGTTGTTTTACCAGTCCGTCACTATGTTGTTTAACCAGTCTGTCACCATGTTGTTTTACCAGTCTGTCACTATGTTGTTTAACCAGTCTGTCACTATGTTGTTACCATGTTTTACCAGTCTGTCACTATGTTGTTTAACCAGTCTGTCACCATGTTGTTTAACCAGTCTGTCACTATGTTGTTTAACCAGTCTGTCACCATGTTGTTACCATGTTTTACCAGTCTGTCACTATGTTGTTTTACCAGTCTGCCACTATGTTGTTTAACCAGTCTGTCACTATGTTGTTTAACCAGTCTGTCACCATGTTGTTTTACCAGTCCGTCACTATGTTGTTTAACCAGTCTGTCACTATGTTGTTACCATGTTGTTTTACCATTCTGTCACTATGTTGTTTAACCAGTCTGTCACTATGTTGTTTAACCAGTCTGTCACTATGTTGTTTACCAGTCTGTCACTATGTTGTTTACCAAACAACATGGCAACAACATAGTGACAGACTGGCTAAACAACATAGTGACAGACTGGAAAACAACATAGTGACAGACTGGTAAACAACATAGTGACAGACTGGTAAACAACATAGTGACAGACTGGTAAACAACATAGTGACAGACTGGTAAACAACATAGTGACAGACTGGTAAACAACATAGTGACAGACTGGTAAACAACATAGTGACAGACTGGTAAACAACATAGTGACAGACTGGTAAACAACATAGTGACAGACTGGTTAAACAACACTATGTTGTTGAAATGTTTTACCAGTCTGACACTATGTTGTTGAAGTGTTTTACCAGTCTGTCACTATGTTGTTGAAATGTTTTACCAGTCTGTCACTATGTTGTTGAAATGTTTTACCAGTCTGTCACTATGTTGTTGAAATGTTTTACCAGTCTGTCACTATGTTGTTTTAACAGTCTGTCACTATGTTGTTTAACCAGTCTGTCACCATGTTGTTTTACCAGTCTGTCACTATGTTGTTTAACCAGTCTGTCACCATGTTGTTACCATGTTTTACCAGTCTGTCACTATGTTGTTTAACCAGTCTGTCACTATGTTGTTTAACCAGTCTGTCACCATGTTGTTTTACCAGTCCGTCACTATGTTGTTTAACCAGTCTGTCACCATGTTGTTTTACCAGTCTGTCACTATGTTGTTTAACCAGTCTGTCACTATGTTGTTACCATGTTTTACCAGTCTGTCACTATGTTGTTTAACCAGTCTGTCACCATGTTGTTTAACCAGTCTGTCACTATGTTGTTTAACCAGTCTGTCACCATGTTGTTACCATGTTTTACCAGTCTGTCACTATGTTGTTTTACCAGTCTGCCACTATGTTGTTTAACCAGTCTGTCACTATGTTGTTTAACCAGTCTGTCACCATGTTGTTTTACCAGTCCGTCACTATGTTGTTTAACCAGTCTGTCACTATGTTGTTACCATGTTGTTTTACCATTCTGTCACTATGTTGTTTAACCAGTCTGTCACTATGTTGTTTAACCAGTCTGTCACTATGTTGTTTACCAGTCTGTCACTATGTTGTTTACCAAACAACATGGCAACAACATAGTGACAGACTGGTAAACAACATAGTGACAGACTGGTAAACAACATAGTGACAGACTGGTAAACAACATAGTGACAGACTGGTAAACAACATAGTGACAGACTGGTAAACAACATAGTGACAGACTGGTAAACAACATAGTGACAGACTGGTAAACAACATAGTGACAGACTGGTAAACAACATAGTGACAGACTGGTAAACAACATAGTGACAGACTGGTAAACAACATAGTGACAGACTGGTTAAACAACACTATGTTGTTGAAATGTTTTACCAGTCTGACACTATGTTGTTGAAGTGTTTTACCAGTCTGTCACTATGTTGTTGAAATGTTTTACCAGTCTGTCACTATGTTGTTGAAATGTTTTACCAGTCTGTCACTATGTTGTTGAAATGTTTTACCAGTCTGTCACTATGTTGTTTTAACAGTCTGTCACTATGTTGTTTAACCAGTCTGTCACCATGTTGTTTTACCAGTCTGTCACTATGTTGTTTAACCAGTCTGTCACCATGTTGTTACCATGTTTTACCAGTCTGTCACTATGTTGTTTAACCAGTCTGTCACTATGTTGTTTAACCAGTCTGTCACCATGTTGTTTTACCAGTCCGTCACTATGTTGTTTAACCAGTCTGTCACCATGTTGTTTTACCAGTCTGTCACTATGTTGTTTAACCAGTCTGTCACTATGTTGTTACCATGTTTTACCAGTCTGTCACTATGTTGTTTAACCAGTCTGTCACCATGTTGTTTAACCAGTCTGTCACTATGTTGTTTAACCAGTCTGTCACCATGTTGTTACCATGTTTTACCAGTCTGTCACTATGTTGTTTTACCAGTCTGCCACTATGTTGTTTAACCAGTCTGTCACTATGTTGTTTAACCAGTCTGTCACCATGTTGTTTTACCAGTCCGTCACTATGTTGTTTAACCAGTCTGTCACTATGTTGTTACCATGTTGTTTTACCATTCTGTCACTATGTTGTTTAACCAGTCTGTCACTATGTTGTTTAACCAGTCTGTCACTATGTTGTTTACCAGTCTGTCACTATGTTGTTTACCAGTCTGTCACTATGTTGTTTACCAGTCTGTCACTATGTTGTTTTACCAGTTCGTCACCATGTTGTTTTACCAGTTGTTTTTACCAGACTGGTAAAACGTTTCAACAACATAGTGACAGACTGGATAAACAACATAGTGACAGACTGGTAAAACATGGTAACAACATAGTGACAGACTGGTAAAACAACATAGTGACAGACTGGTAAAACAACATAGTGACAGACTGGTAAAACATGGTAACAACATGGTGACAGACTGGTTAAACAACATAGTGACAGGCTGGTTAAACAACATAGTGACAGACTGGTAAAACAACATAGTGACAGACTGGTTAAACATGGTAACAACATGGTGACAGACTGGTTAAACAACATAGTGACAGGCTGGTTAAACGACATGGTGACAGACTGGTTAAACAACATAGTGACAGACTGGTTAAAACAACATAGTGACAGAATGGTAAAACAACATGGTAACATTTTCATGTTGTTTAACCAGTCTGTCACTATGTTGTTTAACCAGTCTGTCACTATGTTGTTTTACCAGTCTGTCACTATGTTGTTGAAATGTTTTACCAGTCTGTCACTATGTTGTTTAACCAGTCTGTCACTATGTTGTTGATATGTTGTTGTCATGTTGTTTTACCAGCCTGTCACTATGTTGTTTAACCAGTCTGTCACCATGTTGTTACCATGTTTTACCAGTCTGTCACTATGTTGTTTTACCAGTCTGTCACTATGTTGTTGATATGTTGTTGTCATGTTGTTTTACCAGTCTGTCACTATGTTGTTTATCCAGTCTGTCACTATGTTGTTTTACCAGTCTGTCACTATGTTGTTGCTATGTTGTTGTCATGTTGTTTTACCAGTCTGTCACTATGTTGTTTATCCAGTCTGTCACTATGTTGTTTTACCAGTCTGTCACTATGTTGTTGCCATGTTGTTGCCATGTTGTTTTACCAGCCTGTCACTATGTTGTTGCCATGTTGTTTTATCATTCTGTCACTACGTTGTTCCCATGTTGTTGCCATGTTTTTTCTGCTTAGCATGTATGCCAAATATACTGCTTCATTCTAAATGAAATCAAAATGAAATCAAGTGGTATGTTAGTGTGGATTCATTCATGTATTTGGATTGATTGGCTGATAGCAAAGTGAGCTAACGGAAAGAACTAGTAAAGCCAGTCTCCTGCGCCAGACGTTGTCCCAACCCTGGCTACTGGGGACAAGGTTAGAGAAGTGCTCTTACTCTCAGATGCCCTTTTCATTTTCCCAGACATTCTCAGAAAGTTATACATGTCTTGTAAACAGTTTCACATAAGGCCAAACCCAGTCCAAGGTTACAAGAGGCAGGCTGGATGCACTATAATAAAAAAAAAAGACAAACTATGTTTGTTAATACAACACAAATGTGGTTCAACGATCCCCACTGCCAATCCATTACATTTCCTTCAAACTGAAGGACTTTGTCTGTTGAATCTTTACTCATCACTATGTTTTCAAACACTCCAGGAACGTAATCTATTTAGTTTGTTTTTAGACAACCTGCGACACACCTCCTCTGCTTTGTGAGGCATTGATTTCCTCTCCACCAGGACCTGTACTCCACCTCTCCACCAGGACCTGTACTCCACCTCTCCACCAGGGCCTGTACTCCACCTCTCCACCAGGACCTGTACTCCATCTCTCCACCAGGACCTGTACTCTACCTCTCCACCAGGGTCTGTACTCTACCTCTCCACCAGGACCTGTACTCCACCTCTCCACCAGGGCCTGTACTCCACCTCTCCACCAGGACCTGTACTTCACCAGGGCCTGTACTCCACCTCTCCCCCAGGGCCTGTACTCCACCTCTTCACCAGGACCTGTACTCCACCTCTCCACCAGGGCCTGTACTCCACCTCTCCCCCAGGACCTGTACTCCACCTCTTCACCAGGACCTGTACTTCACCAGGGCCTGTACTCCACCTCTCCCCCAGGGCCTGTACTCCACCAGGGCCTGTACTCCACCTCTTCACCAGGGCCTGTACTCCACCTCTTCACCAGGACCTGTACTCCACCTCTCCAACCGGACCTGTACTCCACCTCTCCACCAGGGCCTGTACTTCACCAGGACCTGTACTTCACCAGGGCCTGTACTCCACCTCTCCCCCAGGGCCTGTACTCCACCTCTTCACCAGGACCTGTACTCCACCTCTCCACCAGGGCCTGTACTCCACCTCTCCCCCAGGACCTGTACTCCACCTCTTCACCAGGACCTGTACTTCACCAGGGCCTGTACTCCACCTCTCCCCCAGGGCCTGTACTCCACCAGGGCCTGTACTCCACCTCTTCACCAGGGCCTGTACTCCACCTCTTCACCAGGACCTGTACTCCACCTCTCCACCAGGACCTGTACTCCACCTCTCCACCAGGGCCTGTACTTCACCAGGGCCTGTACTCCACCTCTTCACCAGGGCCTCTACTCCACTAGGGCCTGTACTCCACCTCTCCACCAGGGCCTGTACTCCACCAGGGCCTATACTCCACCTCTTCACCAGGGCCTGTACTCCACCAGGTCCTGTACTCCACCTCTCCCCCAGGGCCTGTACTCCACCTCTCCCCCAGGGCCTGTGCTCCACCTCTTCACCAGGGCCTGTACTCCACCTCTTCACCAGGGCCTGTACTCCACCAGGGTCTGTACTCCACCTCTTCACCAGGGCCTGCACTCCACCTCTTCACCAGGGCCTGTACTCCACCTCTCCCCCAGGGCCTGGACTCCACCAGGGCCTGTACCACCTCTTCACCAGGGCCTGTACTCCACCAGGGCCTGTACTCCACCTCTTCACCAGGACCTGTACTCCACCTCTCCACCAGGACCTGTACTCCATCTCTCCACCAGGACCTGTCCTTCACCAGGGCCTGTACTCCACCTCTCCCCCAGGGCCTGTACTCCACCTCTTCACCAGGACCTGTACTCCACCTCTCCACCAGGACCTGTACTCCACCTCTCCACCAGGGCCTGTACTTCACCAGGGCCTGTACTCCGCCTCTTCACCAGGGCCTGTACTCCACTAGGGCCTGTACTCCACCTCTCCACCAGGGCCTGTACTCCACCAGGGCCTGTACTCCACCTCTTCACCAGGGCCTGTACTCCACCAGGTCCTGTACTCCACCTCTCCCCCAGGGCCTGTGCTCCACCTCTTCACCAGGTCCTGTACTCCACCTCTTCACCAGGGCCTGTACTCCACCAGGGCCTGTACTCCACCTCTTCACCAGGGCCTGTACTCCACCTCTTCACCAGGGCCTGTACTCCACCTCTTCACCAGGGCTTGTACTCCACCTCTCCCCCAGGGCCTGTACTCCACCAGGGCCTGTACTCCACCTCTTCACCAGGGCCTGTACTCCACCTGGGCCTGTAGTCAACCTCTCCACCAGGGCCTGTACTCCACCTCTCCCCCAGGACCTGTACTCCATCTCTCCCCCAGGGCCTGTACTCCACCTCTCCCCCAGGGCCTGTACTCCATCTCTCCACCAGGACCTGTACTCCATCTCTCCCCCAGGACCTGTACTCCATCTCTCCCCCAGGACCTGTACTCCATCTCTCCCCCAGGGCCTGTACTCCATCTCTCCCCCAGGGCCTGTACTCCATCTCTCCCCCAGGGCCTGTACTCCATCTCTCCACCAGGGCCTGTACTCCATCTCTCCCCCAGGGCCTGTACTCCATCTCTCCCCCAGGGCCTGTACTCCATCTCTCCCCCAGGACCTGTACTCCATCTCTCCCCCAGGACCTGTACTCCATCTCTCCACCAGGACCTGTACTCCATCTCTCCCCCAGGGCCTGTACTCCATCTCTCCACCAGGACCTGTACTCCATCTCTCCCCCAGGGCCTGTACTCCACCTCTCCCCCAGGACCTGTACTCCATCTCTCCCCCAGGGCCTGTACTCCACCTCTCCCCCAGGGCCTGTACTCCATCTCTCCACCAGGACCTGTACTCCATCTCTCCCCCAGGGCCTGTACTCCACCTCTCCCCCAGGACCTGTACTCCATCTCTCCCCCAGGGCCTGTACTCCATCTCTCCCCCAGGACCTGTACTCCATCTCTCCACCAGGACCTGTACTCCATGAACCTCAGTGAGGAGACCGTGGGAAATAGGCCACAGTCAAGGTCTTTATTCATCTTCATGTTCTGACCATAAACAATGCCTTGCTGTGCCCCTGCATTGTAACCGCTGCCGCCTCTGGAGCTCTGGCGATAGAGCTCTGATCCCCGGATCGGCCACTTTCCTGCCATGCCTCTCTAACTTACTACTGTCATGTCTAGAAATGTATCAAATAATGACAGGAGGTCAAAATTCCAAACTATTCTGAACAAAAATATAAACTTAACCATTTCAAAGATTTTAATGAGTTACAGTTCATGTAAGAAAACCAGTCAATTTAAATAAATAAATGAGGACCTAATCTATGGATTTCACATGACTGGGAATACAGATATGTGACTGTTGGTCACAGATACAGTGGTCAGAAAACCAGTCAGTATCTGGTGTGACCACCATTTGCTTCTTGCAGCGCGACACATCTCCTTCACATAGAGTTGATCAGGCTGTTGATTGTGGAATGTTGTCCCACTCCTCTTCAATGTCTGTGAGGAGATGCTGGATATTGGCGGGACCTCGAACACGCTGTCGTACACGTCGATCCAGAGCATCCCAAACATGCTCAATGGATGACATGTCTGGTGTGTATGCAGGCCATGGAAGAACTGGGACATTTTCAGCTTCCAGGAATTGTGTACAGATCCTTGCGACATGGGGCTGTGCATTATCATGCTGAAACATGAGGTGATGGTGGTGTGGATGAATGGCACAACAATGGGCCTCAAGATCTCTTCACGGTATCTTTGTGCATTCAAATCACCATCAATAAAATGCAATTGTGTTCGTTGTTCGTAGCTCATGCCTGCCCATACCATGACACCACTGCCACCATGGGGCACTCTGTTCACAACGTTGACATCAGCAAACCTCTCATCCACACGACGCAATACACATGGTCTGCGGTTGTGAGGCTGGTTGGACTTACTCCCAAATTCTCTAAAATGACTTTTGGTCGATAAATTCAATTCTCTGGCAACAGCTCTCATGGATATTCCTGCAGTCAGCATGCCAATTGCATGCTCCCTCCTAACTTGAGACATCTGTGGCATTCTGTTGTGTGACAAAACTGCACATTTTAGAATGGCCTTTTATTGGCCCCAGCACGAGGTGCACCTGTGTAATTATCATGCTGTTTAATCAGATTATTGATATGCCACATCTTTCAGGTGGATGGATTATCTTGGAAAAGGAGAAAATTCTCACTTACAGGGATGTAAACACATTTGTGCACAACATCTGAGAGAAATAAGCTTTTTGTTCACGTGAAAATGTTCTGCGATCTCTTTATTTCAGCTCATGAAACATGGGACCAACACTTTATATTTTTGTTCAGTATACAAAATAAAAACACCTTCTTAGCCCACAGTGATCACAGGAAAGTCTTGAGTCTTTAAATATCACAGCTGTTGTACCTGGATATTCTCTATGGGCCGCCTTATTGGAAAATGCATGATAAGAGTTGGAAAAGGATATTACATTATGATGGACAACTTTGATACTATGATAACAACAGTGGTAAATCAATGGCCCAAGGGGGAACAAGCTATCCTGACTATAGTAAGGATGTAATGCTGGGTATATTGGAGTGATGTGGCTGTGCCAACCAGACCTGAGATGTTTAAGAGGACATTTCCACCCCTGATTGTTCCAGCAACATTGAGCAATATAAATAATTGGTTTGACTTGTTGAATTCTCACCCTTCACTGATAGGACAGTCACAAGAGACTACAGTGATAGTTATGTCAGATGAATCTCTACCCCTTAGTTGAACCTCTAACTGACATTCATACCGGTTCATGCCAAGCTTGCTCAAGAGCCCATTTGTCGGCCAGGGTCTGTGATGTCTATCAGATACAGCTAAAGGCTGATCTGGATGTAGAAACCCCCACATGTTCTGTATCAGCTTGTACTGTATTTTACTCCACACATTGGCTATTTGAAGTGTCAGAGAGAAAGAGTTCAAGTTCATCTCAGGTCATGTGAGCGAATGTTTACTTCGACCGACCCAGTTTGAGTCTCTGTAACGAGATCTCGACTGATCATGAGATGTCCAAAGTAACAGACACTACAGTAGCTGTAATCATAACTTCTATTTAACTCTCTCAGACAGTTTGGCTGCTTTCTGGAATCTATGTCCTTGCATGGCAGGTGCAAAGCAAAAATAACATTTTCTTGGTTATCAGAGGAAGATTGCCACCTTTCATGTTGGGCCAGTACTATAGGGAGGTGATGGTTGCAGTCCCCTTTAACAAGGAGGACTGTCTGGTTATCAACCCAACTCCCAGTTTTCATGGCAAGTCACTATTATCAACAGGTTGAGTCACAAATAGCACCCTATTCCCTTCATAATGCACTACTTTTTTTTTACCAGAGCCCCATGGGCCCTTTATAAGCAATAGTGTGCCATTTGAGACGGAGCCTTCATAAAGAGAGGTCTTATGATTCTCCACTTCCCTAGATGATGGGCTGGAAAAAAATACAAAGCTCAATCAATGGAATCTTTGTGGGGGTTTTCATGTGAAGCTTGTTTTCTGGATGTTCCAGTTTACTGGATGTTTCATGTGAAGCTTGTTTACTGGTGTCCCAGCTTACTGGATGTTTCATGTGAAGCGTGTTTACTGGTGTCCCAGCTTACTGGATGTTTCATGTGAAGCTTGTTTTCTGGTGTCCCAGCTTACTGGATGTTTCATGTGAAGCTTGTTTTCTGGTGTCCCAGCTTACTGGATGTTTCATGTGAAGCGTGTTTACTGGTGTTCCAGCTTACTGGATGTTTCATATGAAGCTTGTTTACTGGAGTCCCAGCTTACTGGATGTTTCATGTGAAGCTTGTTTTCTGGTGTCCCAGCTTACTGGATGTTTCATATGAAGCTTGTTTACTGGTGTTCCAGCTTACTGGATGTTTCATATGAAGCTTGTTTACTGGAGTCCCAGCTTACTGGATGTTTCATATGAAGCTTGTTTACTGGAGTCCCAGCTTACTGGATGTTTCATATGAAGCTTGTTTACTGGAGTCCCAGCTTACTGGATGTTTCATATGAAGCTTGTTTACTGGTGTTCCAGCTTACTGGAAGTTTCATATGAAGCTTGTTTACTGGATGTTCCAGTTTACTGGATGTTTCATATGAAGCTTGTTTACTGGATGTTCCAGTTTACTGGATGTTTCATATGAAGCTTGTTTACTGGATGTTCCAGTTTACTGGATGTTTCATATGAAGCTTGTTTACTGGATGTTCCAGTTTACTGGATGTTTCATATGAAGCTTGTTTACTGGATGTTCCAGTTTACTGGATGTTTCATATGAAGCTTGTTTACTGGTGTTCCAGTTTACTGGATGTTTCATGTGAAGCTTGTTTACTGGTGTCCCAGCTTACTGGATGTTTCATATGAAGCTTGTTTACTGGATGTTCCAGTTTACTGGATGTTTCATATGAAGCTTGTTTACTGGATGTTCCAGTTTACTGGATGTTTCATATGAAGCTTGTTTACTGGATGTTCCAGTTTACTGGATGTTTCATATGAAGCTTGTTTACTGGTGTCCCAGCTTACTGGATGTTTCATATGAAGCTTGTTTACTGGTGTCCCAGCTTACTGGATGTTTCATATGAAGCTTGTTTACTGGATGTTCCAGTTTACTGGATGTTTCATATGAAGCTTGTTTACTGGTGTCCCAGCTTACTGGATGTTTCATATGAAGCTTGTTTACTGGTGTCCCAGCTTACTGGATGTTTCATATGAAGCTTGTTTACTGGTGTTCCATCCCTTCTGGATATGTTATGTGACTGATCTGATTTATATGTCATGCCCTGCTAGATGGTTCAGGTAAAGTAATATCAAATATAAAGCTTTAAATGCAAAGCATATAACAGCAGCTGTACTCTCAGGTCTTGTGCTAGATATCATAGACATTGTTGCTCTTCTCCATGAAAGAAGCATCTTCCCCTCTTTCAACATATTACATTACATCATTTTGTTTCATTCATGAGAAGTAGGCTATTTAATGTATTTTATTTTAAGAAACACATGCAAATTAATGTTTGTATCCTATTATCTATTCTTCCAGGCTGAGTCACATCCGGCCAGGATTGGGAGTCCCATAGGGCGGCGCACAATTGGCCCAGCGTCGGCCGGGGAAGGCCGTCATTTGTCAATAAGAAGTTGTTCTTTAATTGACGTTCCTCGTTTAATAACGGTTACACACACACATCTCTTCTGAGGTAACAGCCAGTCACACATTATGTATTGTTGACAAGACTGTTATGTCTTTCTGGTTTCATAACCACATCTTTATAACAATTCAATAAGGATGGGCAGGAATCAGTTCAACCATTTAATGTGCTCAGTCTCAACGCACATTACCCATGATACTCTTTGTCTATACAACTATGGTAAGTAGTCTCTCTCTCTCTCTCTCTCTCTCTCTCTCTCTCTCTCTCTCTCTCTCTCTCTCTCTCTCTCTCTCAATCTTTCTCAATCTTTCTGTCTCTCCTAATCTTTCTGTCTCAGCTCTCTCTGAAACCTTTCTGTCTCTCCTAATCTTTCTCTCTCAGCTCTCTCTGAAACCTTTCTGTCTCTCCTAATCTTTCTCTCTCAGCTCTCTCTGAAACCTTTCTGTCTCTCCTAATCTTTCTCTCTCAGCTCTCTCTCTCTTTCTCTCTGGTCCTTCTCTATCACCTCAACACTGTTTCATACTTGCAGGACATAAAAACAATGTAAAATATTCCAAGGACAACCTGGTGTACGAGGAGATAAAGCTGAGGTTTCCAGGCCAATACAAACAATAGTTATTCTCTTCCTGCCTCGTCGTGAGCTTCCATTGGATAACCAGACCTCTACCAGAGCGTCATTATCAGTTGTACCAGTACAGCCTCCTCCTCTGCCAACTGAAGAACACCTAGTTCTTCCTTCATTACTGAACATAGTCAAATTCATTTATTGCCACAAAACCACAAGTTGGTGGTATTTGCTCTGATAGTTGCATAGAGACCAGACTGACCACCATCTTTCCAAAAATGCATTTTTCGCACTTTGTGATGATGCTGGTGCTCTTTGGTTGTTCTCTGGGAAAATCTGTTGTCCTCCAGTCCCCGGAGAAGGAACCTGCTGCAGCTACTGGCTCTGCCGTCCTCCACCCCGACAGGTTAGTAGTATCGCCTCTCGCTGGAGCGACACATCACTGGATAGTCAGAAGGTCATAGAGGACACATCAACTCTGGAAATAATTCAAAACAATTGTCAGAAGGTCATAGAGGACACATCAGGTCTGGAAATAATTCTAAAAAATTGAATTTTTTTGAATTTCATTCAAAATGGCGTTTTTGGTTAAATAATCTGTCCGTCTAACCAACACAGAAACTTAGTATGTTCTCATTGTGCCAATCCCTGACATAAGCTATTTTCTAAATTCCATGCCCAGTTCTACAGGTCATCAAGACTTGAAATAGCCAACCATATATCCAGTGTTAGGCTATTTTAAACCTTGATGACCCATACAGCTGCACCAGGTTATATCATGACTTGCAAAGTCACCGTTGATAAATGCTTGCTGAGGCCTCGTGAAATGAGCCGGGTGTTTTGTATGAGAGGTTTACTTGGCTGCATCTAGATTTGAGAGAGCTGACCTTACAGTTTTAAGTGTAACACTGTGTTCTCCCCAGGCATGAACAACACTATAAATCTTTCTTACATGACAACATTCAAGGCATAGAGACAGAGCAACGCTGTCTGCAACACTGCAGAGACAGAAGAACAGCACTGTCAGCAACACTATCTTTAGACATAGAGCCGATCCACCTCAAATAGAGATTGTGAGAACAAACTGCCTGAAAAAAGTATGGTCTCCGGTTATAGATTTAACAACGCATGCTTTGGTAACACAGCCAACTTTAGTCTGAGTGAACAAGCTGTTTTAATACTTTACCTAAAGGTTGATCCGGTTGGATTTGTAAAATCATCTTCAGATTAAATCTATTCCATTAAATTACCAACATTACCCCCCAATTTAACAGCATGCCATTAATTGATTGAAGTCCATCTAAATATTTCATGCACAAAATGGTGCTTGTTGATTCTTTTAGAGAATTCTCACAAAATGGATGCAAGAGATTGAAAAGAACAGGCTATCCATGGTTATGCAATCTGAAGTGTAGCCAGCCAGGACTGTGAATGCCCGAGGGAGAGAAGGCAGGTGGCTGCGCTCCATTGCTTGCATTACAATCTCTTTCTCTCTGTTGCGGTCAAAGGCAATAGGAGGCCCACAGGCCAAATTCGGCCCTTTTGCAATTTTATTTGTCTTACCAAAGATGTCTTAGTAAAAATTATAAATAAAACGTTCTTCTTTTTTTTTAAATCACCAGGAATTGTGTTTAAAACAATTGCCAGGAATTGTGTAAAAAAAAATATGTCACCAGGAATTGTTTTCTAAAGTATTTTCATGACCATATACTGAAAATAAAATAAATACTAAAATAAAAAAAATGGAATGCTACAAATATTTTATTGTCAGAAAATATGCAAATTAAGTTTCAATTGACTGTTTTACATAAAAACTCGATTTGATTTGCAATAAACTAATTTGTCTGTTCCGTGTGCAGGTGCCATGGAGAGTTGTTGAATGACATCAGAAAGACTCTTATTGGAGCCCTCAACCTGCAGCAGGAGCCCCAGGTGACGGCGGACAGACTGACTGCCATCAGAGAGCAATGGAAGACCACTTTCTCTGCCATCTCTCACAAGACCCAGGACAAAGCAGGTAGCCACATTTTTGGGGGGCAATAGAACTTCAGGATCCCACTTAATTTAGATAGTATGACCCTCTGATCTACTATATCGGACTAACACACGGTACACACACGTACATTATAATAGTGTTGAACAGTGGTATCATACATTTTGTATTGTAGATATGTGGTGGTGTGACTGTTATATGATGTACTGTTTTATTTTTTTATTTTATGTGTGATATAAGTGTCTTAATGTGTCTGGACTCCAGGAAGAGTAGCTGCTGCCTTGGCAGGAACTACTGGGGATCCCTAATAAACCCCAGGAAGAGTAGCTGCTGCCTTGGCAGGAACTACTGGGGATCCCTAATAAACCCCAGGGAGAGTAGCTGCTAATAGTGATCCATAATAAACACAAATACACAATACAAATACTTTCAGATAGTTTGTTGATAATTTGACCATCTTTTGATAAGCAACTGCCTGCTTAGGTTACGGTTAGGCATGGGCTAGTTTTAGAATTAGGGTAAAGGTTAGGATATGGGTTAAGTTTAGAATTAGGGTAAAGGTTAGGATATGGGTTAAGTTTAGAATTAGGTTAAGGGTTAGGGTATGGCTTAAGTTTAGAATTAGGGTAAGGGTATGGGTTAAGTTTAGGGTTAGTGGATGTTTATTTGAAATGTTGTTGACAGTTATTGAACATCTACTGACTATCTACAAACCATCTACTAAGGACTATCCAAATAAAGTGTTGCCAACTTCAGTGCCATCCAAATTGTAGATAACAGCAGAGGTGAGTAACTTCCAATGCGGAGAGTAAAACCAGGTTCTTCTGACCAAACGTGCAAGTGTGCTAGCCAGTTCGTAATGGGCTTAAGAGGGCTATATGATCATTACATTATTCTGCTTCTAGTATTCTGATCCATCATCACAATGTTTCTTATTGATTCATATAAGTCCTTTCCCTTTCTCCATAGTGCCTTTACCCCAGGCTGAGGGTCCTGCAGCAGACAACAGTAGTGGTCTGAAATGCTGTCCGCTGGCCTCACAGATCTTCCTGAAAGGTGACCAGCTCTGTTCACACAAAAATTTAATAAAACACTGTTAATCTATGAAACTTTTTGTGTGTTTTTTTTAAAAGTTTTTATTTGCGCAACTGCGACCTGGCCAAGACCTGTGTGTGTGAGTGTGTGTGTGTGTGTGTGTGTGTGTGTGTGTGTGTGTGTGTGTGTGTGTGTGTGTGTGTGTGTGTGTGTGTGTGTGTGTGTGTGTGTGTGTGTGTGTGTGTGTGTGTGTGTGTGTGTGTGTGTGTGTGTGTGTGGCCATCACCATAGCATTTAATCCTTCTGTGCCGTCTGTCTTCATTCCTCCATTAGATCTTGGCTGGGAGAACTGGGTAATCTACCCTGAGAGTTTCACCTACGTCCAGTGCTCACCCTGCAACTCCCAACTGGACCTGAGCCCCTCGCGCTGCCCATCACACACTCCTCCCGCACAGAACAGCCCCTCACAGGTAAAACAACTTCATGTTTCTTAAAAAAGCAAAGGCACTTTACTGGTGTGTAGTAGGACATTGTGTGGATTATGATCATGATCAATGTATTAGAATTATGTGAATAAGCTTACTATAATAGGTTTTTGGCTTGTCCTATTGGATAATTGGATTCTGAGTTGGTCCGCTGCCTTAAGATCCACATCTGGTTTCCATTTTAGTCAGTCCGTAAGTCAAGCTCAATGTTCAGTTTAGTTCCTAGAAAAGCAGCAGACCAAATACATAAATTAAAAACATTCAAATACTTGAAGTTGTCAGCTTGCCTGGGACAGTAGGAAAGTGCAACGTCTTCCCACCCTGCATACCAGTAAAGCTAACAAAAAAAACAACAAAAATCAGGCGCACATCAAGATTAAGAGAATTTGTCTCAGGTCTGGGAAAACAGCAGGGAAACAGAGTGTCCTAGAGAGACCCAGGCTGTGCTAGGGGAGATATCAATGTTTTGTCTAGGTATCTGTGGAAAAAAGCAGCTCTGTGCGTGAGAAGCACAGCCAGGTGCAAGGTCGATCATGAGGAACATCTTGCAGCCACCTGTGCTTCAGACTTATCACATTTCTCGCAGTGTTTCAACTTACTGTTAACAGTTTGTTTTTTTATATACTTTTTATGGAAATGTATTTGGCTAAAACATCCCATTCTAAATCCACTAGTATTTCAGCTTAATGACTTTAAATAATGTTTCCATCAGGATAACATTGTACCACCAGTAGGACTGGGACCACCAATGAGACACCAATTTTAGGTTATTGAGGATTTTCTTCAAAGGAGGTCACAGATGCTCAAATCTAAGGTCCTTAACCCTTTAAAAAACGTTTACTAAAGGCACATGATTCATAATTTTGCTCATAATGTTATTTCCCTTCATTTAAATTGACTAACACCAAGTGACACTGGATTTAGACACCAAATTATCAATGGGATCCTCAAATTTGTAACATACTAAAAGGGTGTGATTGCTAAAAAAAATATGTATTATAAATTGGGTTGTTCGAGCCCTGAATGCTGATTGGCTGACGGCTGTGGTATATCAAACCATATACCACGGGTATGACAAAACATGTATTTTTACTGCTCTAATTACGTTGGTAACCAGTTTATAATAGCAATAACGAACCTCGGGGGTTTGTGGTATATGGCCAATATACCACGGCTAAGGGGTGTATCCAAGCACCCCCCGTTGCGTCGTGCTTAACAGCCCTTCGCCGTGGTATATTGACCATATACCACAACCCTTCTGACCTTATGGCTTAAATATAGACTCCTCCCCAGATAAATGTATTGTATATGCCAGTGGTTGTCTAGCTAAAAAGAAGGCTACTCCAAGTCTTCCAAAAATAGTGAAGACAGCACTTCAACGCCTACGGTTGTATTCAGGTTACTATATGATACTCTGTTGTTGACTCCTCCCCCTCTCTTTAAACCTAACCTCAGATGGTAACTCCTCCCTCCCCCTCTCTTTAACCCTAACCCCAGATGGTAACTCCTCCCTCCCCCTCTCTTTTACACTAACCCCAGATGGTAACTCCTCCCTCCCACTCTCTTCAACCCTAACCCCAGATGGTAACTCCTCCCTCCTCCTCTCTTTAATCCTAACCCCAGATGCCGTGCTGCCAGACCACTTCTACAGAGCATGTGCCCTTCCTCTACATGGATGAGTTCAGCACCCTCACCATCTCCTCTGTTCAGCTCACCCGCGCCTGCGGTCCTGGCAACCCCCAGCTGCCAGCTGAGGACTGATCATTGACCCCCCCACCCCATCCCAGGGAGCCCCCCCACCCCCATTCCAGGGAGCCCACCCAATGCCAACCCAGCAAGTCCCCCTACCCTTTCCCCATATCTATTCTGCTCATGAAATACCTATAGAGTGGACATGGTTGCAACATTCCAGTAATTATCCCAAAATTGCCAGGTTTTCCAGAATTTCCATTTGGAAGATTCCCAGAATGAAGAAGGACTAGGCAGGAAATACATAATCCTCCAATCAGGAGTTTGGGAAAATCTGTGAATCTTGGGAAAATTACAGGAACCTTGCAACCTTAAACGTGAAGGTTTTGTCTTGCAGCTTTGTTTTGGCACATAGCCTACATTCCTAAATAGATTATGTCTGTTTTCTAGTTATTTCCTAGTTATTTCCTAGTTATTTCCTAGTTAATTTTACGAAACATTTGAAATGTGTTCATCTTGAGGAGCATAAAGATAATGGATCATTGTGGTTTCATAAAATCTCTAGACAAGCTCCCATATGAAACCCTGCTCTCCTCTCTTTTCCCAGAAGGGGGATTATTTAAGCAGTAGCTACAGAAAAATAAATATAAATACCTAGAGAATCCTGCACATGCTCAGAAGCTTCGAGACATAAAACTAAAATAAATACCTAGAGAATCCTGCACATGCTCAGAAGCTTCGAGACATAAAACTAAAATAAATACCTAGAGAATCCTGCACATGCTCAGAAGCTTCGGGACATAAAACTAAAATAAATACCTAGAGAATCCTGCACATGCTCAGAAGCTTCGGGACATAAAACTAAAATAAATACCTAGAGAATCCTGCACATGCTCAGAAGCTTCGAGACATAAAACTAAAATAAATACCTAGAGAATCCTGCACATGCTCAGAAGCTTCGGGACATAAAATAAAATAAATACCTAGAGAATCCTGCACATGCTCAGAAGCTTCGGGACATAAAACTAAAATAAATACCTAGAGAATCCTGCACATGCTCAGAAGCTTCGAGACATAAAACTAAAATAAATACCTAGAGAATCCTGCACATGCTCAGAAGCTTCGGGACATAAAACTAAAATAAATACCTAGAGAATCCTGCACATGCTCAGAAGCTTCGAGACATAAAACTAAAATAAATACCTAGAGAATCCTGCACATGCTCAGAAGCTTCGGGACATAAAATAAAAAGGTCTGAGTAAAATCAGATCTGCAGCCACTCCGTTCTGAAAAACAAAAAACTGACAGCTTTTAGTTCTGGTTGAATAAACGTTGGCAGTCTTGCTTTGATGACATTTCATATGTGCTTTGATGCTATTTTTGACGACGATATTTCACAACCCTGAAGCGCTAGACTGGCAAGGGATTAAAGAAATGCTGCTCCATGTTCCCCACAAAAATGTGAACACAGGCTTCCCATGCCAAAAAAAACCCTCTCAGGGTGGGAAAGCCGACCCAGCACTAGGCAATAACAGCAGAGCTCTCATCTAAACAGGCTTCTCCCCGGGACTCTAACATGCATGGACCCAGTTCTCTACAAAAGTATAACATTTCAAAAAAATGCATTCTGGGTTATGTAAAATAAAGATTCTGATCTCACCAAACTAAAATCCTGTTCTTATATGTGCTGTGATTTTCCACTCCGTTGGAATTGCCCTCTTGGAAAAAGCTCCATAGCTCATGTTTGGACAAGTAGAAACCTTTGGCATAGAGATAAATAATAGTGTTGCGGTTTTCACCAAACAAAAAGCCTATCATTTTCAGTTAAGACATTTGTTCGGTTGCACATATGGAGTCCAAAAAGTATTTCAGTTTGCTACATTTGCAACTTTAATTGTTATCCCCCAATGCTTCCCATGTGCACCTTTCGACAATATTGTTGTCTATCAGTCCTAAACTAGGTCCACAGCGTTTTCTGGGTTTGGCAGTTGGAAAATATATACTCTTTTTATATTTTCTTTGAGATACACTAAATAAATGTATTCCTTTTACTTTTACCTCACATTGCCACCTTTTCACAATGTATTTTCCACCATAATATTTATCACCACGATATGGAATGTACCTGAGGTTGTCACAGCTTCACTAACACGTTTTGGTAAAAAAAAAAAAAATGTTGTGAAATGTGTTATTGCCATTGATCACACAGTTTGAGAATTTGTATCAATTATGTCTATTATCTGATTAAATTCTTTAATAAATGCTACTACAAGAATTCTGGATTCCAATTTCATTATTTCCAAGAATAAACAGTCAAATATCAGTATATATATATTTTCTTTTGCATTGGAGAATTCATACTATTTATAAATGCTGTCAAAATGTATCTTCGTTCACTGACATTTTAACACTGCATTTAAAGTGTAATCTAAAAGTGAATAACTATTTATACAGTGACCTCTTAATAGAGGGAGTGATTCATAGCCCCCGGCTGTGGGATCAGTTTGACAGGAAACCTAAATGTACAGGGGGGCGGCAAGAGGGAAACAAGGTTTCTGGGTCGCTGCTTCAGCAATGCAGCACCATCTGTAAACCAGCATCGACATCCTATTGCGCACTTCTTATTCTGGGTTGTTCCGTGAAAACTCTGCCTTTTACGCACCGATATAGAATTTTAAATGCAATTTATATTAAATAAAGTCCCCTTTTTAATATGGATCCCATGAACAGATCAATAAATCAGATTTGTAATGTAAATAAAGACTTGCTAAAAATGCCAAGATTAAGCATTTTGACATTTTCCTTCATGTGACTTCTAGGAAGACTTTAAACCACTTAACCCCAACATTTCTCCCAAGTTATCACCATCATTGTAAAGCCCTAGTTGGCCTCCCGAGTGGCGCAATGGTCTAAGGCACGCAGTGTTTGAGGCGTCACTACAGATCCGGGTTCGATCCTGGGCTGTGTTCTGGCCAACTACGACCGGGAGACCCATGATGCGACACACAATTGGTCCAGTGTCGTCCAGGTTAGGGGAGGGGTTTGGCCGGCTGGGATGCCCCTGTCCCATCGCGCTCTAGCGACTCCTCTGGCAGGCCGGGCGCATGCACGCTGACACGGTCGCCAGTTGGAAAGTGTTTCCTCTGACACATTGTTGCGACTGGCTTCTGGGTTAAGGGAGCAGTGTGTCAAGAAGCAGTGCGGCTTGGCGGGGTCGTGTTTCGGAGGACAGATTGCCTGTCGACCTTCGCCTCTCCCGAATCCGTGTGGGAACATCTAATAGTCCAATCAGTGTAAATGCAGATTAGCTGGTTCTACACTTTTTGGCCATTTTCTGGTGTTTAGTGGTGGAAAACTGAGCAGGTCAAGCATAACACATCAACACTGTTACCTATAGATAGACAGGCTAGAATAACACATCAACACTGTTACCTACAGATAGACAGGCTAGAATAACACATCAACCCTGTTACCTATAGATAGACAGGCTAGAATAACACATCAACCCTGTTACCTATAGATAGACAGGCTAGAATAACACATCAACCCTGTTACCTATAGATAGACAGGCTAGAATAACACATCAACCCTGTTACCTATAGATAGACAGGCTAGAATAACATGTCAACCCTGTTACCAATAGATAGACAGGCTAGAATAACACATCAACCCTGTTTCCTATAGATAGACAGGCTAGAATAACACATCAACCCTGTTACCTATAGATAGACAGGCTAGAATAACACATCAACCCTGTTACCTATAGATAGACAGGCTAGAATAACACATCAACCCTGTTACCTATAGATAGACAGGCTAGAATAACACATCAACCCTGTTACCTAGAGATAGACAGTTAGAATAACACATCAACCCTGTTACCTATAGATAGACAGGCTAGATTTCTTTTTACAATTACATTTTTCTCATGAAGCTTGCCTTCATCTGCCACTCCCTGTTTTACACAACAAGCTTCCATTCCCCCTGTTACAAAGGGATTTATGACTGATTTAACATTACATCGTCAACCCTGTTATTTTATTTGGCACTTAATAGGCACTTACTTTAATCTTATTTTATTTTTTGGAGATGGGAAAATTTATTAAGTTGAACGTGCTATTTATGACAGAATGTTAAAATTAGGTGAAATCATTAAAAAAAACATTCACTGACTGGCGCTCATCGGATGTGGCAGGGGCTTGCAAATTATCACTGATTACAAATGTAAATCCAGGCACGAGATGCTCACTTTTAACTATTTAAATCGTTTTTTTAAGCTTGCATTCAACTGCCACTCCCTGTTGCATACAAGCTTCCATTCTCCCTGTCACAAGGGGATTTACGGCTAATTTAAGATGACATTGAAACCCATTAGAAAAGGTTTAACTAAAATGATTATATTTGACTCCAAAACGAACTAAAATTAAATAAAAAAACATTATGAATTATGTCATTTTTTTTCTAACTGTTGGGTAGGCAGGTAAATTCTGCCAGGAGAAGGCAATGTTTTAAATCGGCCAAGCATCACTATTACTAGCTATTAGTAGCTAACAGGGGAAAAATTGTCTAGGTAGCTACCTTGATCTCCACGCTGATCCTCAACATTGGTGCCCTCAGTGGTGTGTACTTAGTCCCCTCCTGTATTCCCTGTTCACCCACGACTGCGGGGCCAATCACGACTCCAACACCATCATTAAGTTTGCTGACGACACAACAGTGGAAGGCCTGAACACCGACAACGATGAGACAGCCTATAGGGAGGAGGTCAGAGACCTGGCCTTGTTGTGCCAGGACAAACACCTCTCCCTCAAAGGAGCTGATCATGGACTACAGGAAAAGGCGGGCCGAACAGGCCCCCATTAACATCAACGGGTCTGAGGTGGAGCGGGTCGAGAGTTTCAATTTCCTTGGTGTCCACATCACCAACAAACTATAATGGTCCAAACACACCAAGACAGTCGTGAAGAGGGCACGACAACACCTTTTCCCCCCACAGGAAACTAAAAAGTTTTGTCATGGGTCCCCAGATCCTCAAAAAAGTTCTATAGCTGCACCATCGAGAGCATCCTGACCTGTTGTATCACCGCCTGGTATGGCAATGGCTCGGCATCTGAGAGTAAAGCGCTATGGAGGGTAGTGCGTACGGCCCAGTACATCACTGGGGCCAAGCTTCCTGCCAATCAGGACCTATATGCTAGGCAGTGTCTGAGGAAGGCACAAAAAATTGTCAAAGACTCCAGTCACCAAAGTCATAGAATGCTCTCTCTGCTACCGCACGGCAAATGGTACCGGACTGCCAAGTCTAGGACCAAAAGGCACCGTAACAGGTTCTACCCCCAAGCCATAAGATTGCTGAACAATTAATCAAATGGCCACCCGGACTATTTGCACTATTTACACCCCCCCCCCCTTCTTTTTACACTGCTGATACTTGCTGTTTATTATCTATGCATAGTCACTTTACCCCGACCTACATGTACATATTACCTCGACTGACCTGTACCCCCGCACATTGACTCTGTACCAGTACCCCCTGTATATAGCCTCCACATTGACTCTGTACCGGTACCCCCTGTATATAGCCTCCACATTGACTCTGTACCGTAACACCCTGTATATAGCCTCCACATTGACTCTGTACCAGTACCCCCTGTATATAGCCTCCACATTGACTCTGTACCGGTACCCCCTGTATATAGCCTCCACATTGACTCTGTACCGTAACACCCTGTATATAGCCTCCATATTGACTCTGTACCGGTACCCCCTGTATATAGCCCCCACATTGACTCGGTACCGGTACCCCCTGTATATAGCCTCCACATTGACCCTGTACCGTAACACCCTGTATATAGCCTCCACATTGACTCTGTACCGTAATACCTTGTATATAGCCTCCACATTGACTCTGTACCGTAACACCCTGTATATAGCCTCCACATTGACTCGGTACCGGTACCCCCTGTATATAGCCTCCACATTGACTCTGTACCGGTACCCCCTGTATATAGCCTCCACATTGACTCTGTACCGTAATACCTTGTATATAGCCTCCACATTGACTCTGTACCATAACACCCTGTATATAGCCTCCACATTGACTCGGTACCGGTACCCCCTGTATATAGCCTCCACATTGACGCGGTACTGGTACCCCCTGTATATAGCTATGTTACTACCTGGTACCCCGCACATTGACTCGGTACCAGTACCCCCTGTATATAGACTCGTTATTGTTATTTTATTGTCTTACTTTTTTTTATATATACAGTATATATTTTTGTTTATTTAGTCAATTTTTTCTCTATTTCTTGAAATGCATTGTTGGTTAAGGGCTTGTAACTAAACCTTTCATGGTAAGGAACAGTCATTGGTCTATTATAATCAGATCACGTGGTGACATCATGACTTGGGCCAAAGGTTCCATCTCACCCGAGTGTTATTTTGACCTTCTAGTGTGGAAATATTATTTCAAAAAAATGAAGGAAAAACACATTTTTAATTGCACTGACCATTTTTTTTGTTTTGTTTACACTTCTCAAAAGGCACCGAATTGGTGGAATGACCCAACTGCTATTTCAGCAGCAGTGCCTGTCATTTGCTTTCTAAACAAATAAAAAAAAAATAGGGGGGGGAGTGATGAGCAATGAAAACGCTTATTGGATTTTGGATACACGTCCAGAGCTACTACGACACAGCTCAGCACAGCAGCCGCAAGAGGCAGCAACTCAACTTTTTTCCTGACTTGACTTTTGGCTGGTTTGGGTCAGAATGGCTAACTACTGGTCTGTTCAGGTTTTCTGTGGGCTTTTATCCACCATGCTCTTGGTCATGGGGGCACTGGATGGTGGGATGGAATGTACAGACAAGGACAGATTACTGACACAGATATCCAAAGATCTGGACCCACCATCGGAGTGTGTGCTAGGCTGCACTGCACTGACTTACAGAGCTATGCTGGAGACACAAAATATACCTACTGTACGCTTCAAAGACTCTACAGCAGGTGAGAACATGATAGAAATATTCTGTGATGGGCACTAATATGGAAAATCTGTATCGATATCAGTTGTATTTTTCAATTCAATATCGATATTAAATCGGTTTGTAGAAAATACATTGCAACTGTGTGACTGTTCACTTTTCTGTGTAGTCCAGGCAACTGCTTGCGGATTTTCCATTTGGGAATTTTCTGGTAACATGAACTTTGAATACAATGGGATGCCCATCCACTGTTGATGGATCACCAGCAGGCAGTTCAGTATGTTAAATCAAGAGTCTGTGAGAGGGTTTTGTTCATGCAGGAACAGTCATGTATGCGTTTCTTACAGAACAGTGTAGGTTAATTAACAGGAAGAACAAACCGATTTCACAATATGTCTTGCTCATTTTTGATATCAAACAATATCAAATTATATCAATATCATATTGAATTTTCAATATTGGTGCCCACCCCTAAAATATTATATTAAGCACTATATCACATGATATATCACAGTCTAAGGGAATTGCTGATTGCTGAGAGAAAAAAAGCATTAGTTTCTAGAAAACTTATTTTTTTCCTTTGATAAAAAGGATATAGACTGGCTGTGGTGCTGTGTGTGGCTCAGTTTGTAGGAGTGTGGGGCTGGAAACTGCTAAGTGGCATATACCATATACCATGTACCATACATGCTAATCCCCTTTCTCTACAGGTGAGCATGGAGAATACTGCTGGTCCAGGAGAACAAAGTGTAGCCCCGGAGAGAGCCTGCTTCAAGCCTACATCGTGTTACCTGTGGATGTGTCACTGGTTAACAAGGAAACCCTTGGATTGAAAGCTACTCTCCCCCACCATAACAACATACTCACTCCTCACAACGGTCCCACGCCACTTTCCAAACTCTGTGGTCTCCGCTTTGACATCACAGACCAGTTCACCGTGACAAAGAGATTGCCAACGTTCTGTGTGCAGGTTGTACCACAGCAGAGCACGTTGGAAAACGGAATTCCTATTAGATGCCCACCTTTCTTGGTGACGATGTGGCAGAGGCTGAATAAGTAACCTACAAAGCAATGGAGGGGGATGAAAAGGACTTGTAAAGCTGACAACCATCCAAAATGTTTAATGGCATCAAGGTTCGTTTGTCAGAATTGTTAGGTAACCCTTCTCCTATTGTAAATGCATCTGGATCTGATAGTCTTGCTTATTTCACAGCTATCTATCTCGTCAGCAACACATTGTATATAAAATAGTGTTTCTTCATATATTGATTTAGCAGCGGTGCCCCGCCACTCCCCCCCCCCAAAAAAAAATATAGAGTGACAAGTTACAACATATCTTTTGTCTTTAGATTCTCGCTACAATTGTCACTGCTGCTGAATGAAATCCTTAGGGAGGACGATGCTGTAACAGTCACAGTAGGTTGTATCATGTTTATGGAAGAGAAAAAGGATGTCCGATTCAAATGGAAAGTCAGCTAAAACAACGGATTGTCCGATGAAATTACCCAGAACTCTTTGACACAAGACTGTTGACTAAATGGAGTACTTTCAACGATGACTTGAAATGGACTCAGTTTGGAATGAGAAGAACGTGAGGTAAATGTATGGAAGGCGAAAATTAACCGTTGTATTTGATAGATAGATAGATAGATAGATAGATAGATAGATAGATAGATAGATAGATAGATAGATAGATAGATAGATAGATAGATAGATAGATAGATAGATAGATAGATAGATAGATAGATAGATAGATAGATAGATAGATAGATAGATAGATAGATAGATAGACAGACAGACAGACAGACAGACAGACAGACAGACAGACAGACAGACAGACAGACAGACAGACAGACAGACAGACAGACAGACAGACAGACAGACAGATAGATAGATAGATAGATAGATAGATAGATAGATAGATAGATTGATTGATTGATTGATTGATTGATTGATTGATTGATTGATTGATTGATTGATTGATTGATTGATTGATAGATTGATAGATTGATAGATTGATTGATTGATTGATTGATTGATTGATTGATATCAATATCATTGTTAATATGCTGTATGGATGTATGCTTTTGGGTCGATAGTTGATTCTAGATTGAGATAATATTTCAAATAATATGGATTTGAGGCCTTTGTGTTCATTTGTGCTCTAATGTGTGGAGCAAACATTTGATGGCACATATGTATACAGAATGTATAAGCTTCTTATAAGAAATATATGTGGCTGCTATTTTAAGTGTGTGAACACCAGAAACTGTCCTAAAGCACATTTATTTTATTTAACTTTTATTATATTTACTTTAACTTCTATTTTTATTTACTTTAATTTGCTATAACACCACACTAATTGGGTTGATGTAACCTCTGCAAACTGTGAGCTTTACTAGAATGTTTTTCCAACCATGTCAAGTATCCACAACATTAAAACAACTTCACATGATTGTGTACGTCTGTGAGCACAAAAAGAAGGCCATGGTTTGATCTTACCATAACAAATCATTAAAAGTTGAGAGAATAGGAACTGTTTCAGACCTGGAATTAAAAAAAAAAAAAAAAACTTTATATAGAAGCAAGAAACAGGAAAATGGAGGACAGTTTGCAACAACAGTGGGCGTTACCTTACCACAGCGAGCAGTAGAGAGCATTATATTGACTATAGCTCCCTCTGCTGGCAGAAACACAGTATCATGCCTATGCTTACATTGCCCTATTTTACTCAGAGTGGCACACTTAGCACATTATGGTCCCCACCAGAGCTGAAATTAAAATTCAAACTTGAATTCAAACTATGTTCAATGACTTCTCAATAGGAGAAGAAGTTATTTGAAATTTGTATTTTTTATTTTTATGTTAAATATAATCCTTTCCTGAATTGTATGCTTTCAATTCCAATAGACCCCAGCCCTGGTCCCCACTCCCAGCTATGGGAGACCCTACAGCCACCCACTTATTCCCTGATATTACATAATTCTACACATTTATCATTCTCTACCCAGCTGAATAGGGAGATTACAATTTGATGTCAAGTATAAGAAAGACTACTGTTTGAGTGTGCAAAACACATAGGAAGATCTAGCATCCACCAAGCTGGCCTCTTTTGATTGTGGTGCCAGGAAGAATCTTCAGAGAGACTCGTGCCTGGACTGTACACCGAACTGGAACAGTATGTCCCCTGAAGAGTTTTCACCAGAGAGGGACATGCAGTGAACTGATGAGAGACATGCAGTGAACTGATGAGGGACATGCAGTGAACCGATGAGGGACATACAGTGAACTGATGAGGGACATGCAGTGAACTGATGAGGGACATGCAGTGAACCGATGAGGGACATACAGTGAACCGATAAGGGACATGCAGTGAACCGATGAGAGACATACAGTGAACTGATGAGGGACATACAGTGAACTGATGAGGGACATGCAGTGAACCGATGAGGGACATACAATGAACCGATGAGGGACATACAGTGAACTGATGAGGGACATACAGTGAACTGATGAGGGACATACAGTGAACCGATGAGGGACATACAGTGAACTGATGAGGGACATGCAGTGAACCGATGAGGGACATGCAGTGAACTTATGAGGGACATGCATTGAACTGATGAGGGACATGCAGTGAACTGATGAGGGACATGCAGTGAACTGATGAGGGACATGCAGTGAACTGATGAGGGTGAACTGATGAGGGACATGCATGAACTGATGAGGGACATGCAGTGAACTGATGAGGGTGAACTGATGCATTGAACTGATGAGGGACATGCAGTGAACTGATGAGGGACATACAGTGAACTGATGAGGGACATGAGTGAACTGATGAGGGACATGCAGTGAACTGATGAACTGGAGGGACATGCAGTGAACTGATGAGGGACATACAGTGAACTGATGAGGGACATGCAGTGAACTGATGAGGGACATGCAGTGAACTTATGAGGGACATGAACTTGAACTGATGATGAGGGACATGCAGTGAACTGATGAGGGACATACAGTGAACTGATGAGGGACATACAGTGAACTGATGAGGGACATGCAGTGAACTTATGAGGGACATGCATTGAACTGATGAGGGACATGCAGTGAACTGATGAGGGACATACAGTGAACTGATGAGGGACATGCAGTGAACTGATGAGGGACATGCAGTGAACTGATGAGGGACATGCATTGAACTGATGAGGGACATGCAGTGAACTGATGAGGGACATGCAGTGAACCGATGAGGGACATGCAGTGAACCGATGAGGGACATACAGTGAATCAAATCAAATCCATTTTATTTATATAGCCCTTCGTACATCAGCTGATATCTCAAAGTGCTGTACAGAAACCCAGCCTAAAACCCCAAACAGCAAGCAATGCAGGTGTAGAAGCACGGTGGCTAGGAAAAACTCCCTAGAAAGACCAAAACCTAGGAAGAAACCTAGAGAGGAACCAGGCTATGTGGGGTGGCCAGTCCTCTTCTGGCTGTGCCGGGTGGAGATTATAAAAGAACATGGCCAAGATGTTCAAATGTTCATAAATGACCAGCATGGTCCAATAATAATAAGGCAGAACAGCTGAAACTGGAGCAGCAGCACAGCCAGGTGGACTGGTACAGCAAGGAGTCATCATGTCAGGTAGTCCTAAGGCATGGCCCTAGGGCTCAGGTCCTCCGAGAGAGAGAAAGAAAGAGAGAATTAGAGAGAGCACACTTAAATTCACACAGGACACCGAATAGGACAGGAGAAGTACTCCAGATATAACAAACTGACCCTAGCCCCCCGACACATAAACTACTGCAGCATAAATACTGGAGGCTGAGACAGGAGGGGTCTGGAGACACTGTGGCCCCATTCGAGGACACCCCCGGACAGGGCCAAACAGGAAGGATATAACCCCACCCACTTTGCCAATGCACAGCCCCCACACCACTAGAGGGATATCTTCAACCACCAACTTAGCATGCTGAGACAAGGCTGAGTATAGCCCACAAAGATCTCCACCACGGCACAACCCAAGGGGGGGGCGCCAACCCATACCCACTCAGGTGACGCACCCCTCCCAGGGACGGTATGAGAGAGCCCCAGTAAGCCAGTGACTCAGCCCCTGTAATAGGGTTAGAGGCAGAGAATCCCAGTGGAAAGAGGGGAACCGGCCAGGCAGAGACAGCAAGGGCGGTTCCGATGAGGGACATGCAATGAACTGATGAGGGACATACAGTGAACTGATGAGGGACATGCAATGAACTGATGAGGGACATGTAGTGAACCGATGAGGGACATACAGTGAACTGATGAGGGACATGCAGTGAACTGATGAGGGACATGCAGTGAACTGATGAGGGACATACAGTGAACTGATGAGGGACATGCAGTGAACTGATGAGGGACATGCAGTGAACTGATGAGGGACATACAGTGAACTGATGAGGGACATGCAGTGAACTGATGAGGGACATGCAGTGAACTGATGAGGGACATACAGTGAACCGATGAGGGACATGCAGTGAACCAGTGAGGGATATGCAGTGCAAGTGCAGTAGAGTAAAATAAAATAAAATACAATTGTATTGTATTCGTCACATTCTTCATAAACAACAGGTGTAGACTAAAAGTGAAATACTTACTTATGGGCCCTTCCCAACAATAGAGAGAAAGAAAATAGAGAAATAATAGAAAAGTAATAAGTAATAATACATTCTCAATAAGTAATCATAACTTGGCTTTGTACACGAGGTACCAGTACAGAGTCGACGTGCTCCGGTACGAGGTAATTGAGGTAGATAAACTACTTGACCAAAAGTGTGTGGACACCTACTCCTCGAACATCTCATTCTAAAATCATGGGCATTAATACGGAGTTGGTCCCCCTTTTGCAGCTATAACATCCTCCACTCTTCAGATGTTGGAACATTGCCTGCAGGGACTTGCTTCTATCCTGCCACAAGAGCATAAGTGAGGTCGGGCACTGATGTTCAGTTGATTAGACCTGGCTCGCAGTCAGCGTTTTCAATTCATCAAAAAAAGGTGTTTGATGGGGTTGAGGTCAGGGCTCTTTGCAGACTAGTTAGGTTCTTCCACACCGATCTCGACAAACCATTTCTGAATGGACCTCGCTTTGTGCACGAGGGCAATGTCATGCTGAAACAGGAAAGGGAATTCCCCAAGCTGTTGCCACAAAGTTGGAAGCACAAAATTCTCTAGAATGTAACTGGAACTAAGAGGTCTAGCCCAAACCATGAAAAACAGCCCCAGACCATTATTCCTCCTCCACCAAACTTTACAGTTGTCACTATGCATTGGGGCAGCTAGTGTACTCCTGGCATCCACCAAACCCAGATTAGTCCGTCGGACTGCCAGATGGTGAAGCGTGATTCATTACTCCAGAGAACGTGTTTCCTCTGCTCCAGTGTCCAATGGTGGCGAGCTTTACACCACTCCAGCCAACGCTTGGCATTGTGCTTGGTGATCTAAGGCTAGTGTGCGGCTGTCCAGGATGTCTGGGATGGTGGTTTTGATGTGAGTCATGACCAACCAGCCTTTCAAAGCATTTCATGGCTACAGATGTGAGTACTAAGGAGCGATAATCATTTAGACAGGTTACCTTGGCGTTCTTGGGCACAGGGTCTATGGTGGTCTGCTTGGAACATGTAGGTATTACAGACTGGGTCAGGGAGAGGTTGAAAATGTCAGTGAAGACACTTGCCAGCTGGTCAGCGCATACTCAGGGTATACGACCTGGTACTCCAAATGGCCCTGCGGCCTTGTGACTGTTAACCTGTTTAAATGTCTTACTCACATCGGCTACGGAGAGATTGATTACACAGTTTTTTGCCTCGAAGCGAGCATAGAAAACCTCTAGCTCGTCTGCTACGCTTACGTCACTGGGCAGCTTGCGGCTGGGATTCCCTTTGTGATCAGTGATAGTTTGCAAGCCCCTGCCACATCCGACGAGCTTCAGAGTCAGTGTAGTAGGATTTGATTTTACTCCTGTATTGATGCTTTGCCTGTTTGATGGTTTGTCGGAGGGCGTAGCAGGATTTCTTACAAGCGTCCAAATGAGTCTTCTGCTTCTTGAAAGTGGCAGTGTGAAATATGTTAAGAGATGACAAGCTTCCAAACATTTGGAAAAACGTCACACCTCCAGTAAACAGAAAGAGACATTGTATAAACACATGACCTGACCCAGGGACCTAATGTAAACATGAACAAGTCTTTTTTTTTTATTAAACTGGGAAGTGTTTTTTATTAAGTTGAACTTGTGCTATTTATGAAAGAATATTAAAATTAGGTGAAATCATCTATAGGTAACAGGGTTGATGTGTTATCAGGGATGACGATATCTTAAATCAGTATAACCAACAGGGTTGAATGTTGTTGTGTAAAAGAGGGAGTGGCAGATGAAGGCAAGCTTCATGAGAAAAAAAGGTAATTGTAAAAATAAATCTAGCCTGTCTATCTATAGGTAACAGGGTTGATGTGTTATTCTAGCCTGTCTATCTATAGGTAACAGGGTTGATGTGTTATTCTAGCCTGTCTATCTATAGGTAACAGGGTTGATGTGTTATTCTAGCCTGTCTATCTATAGGTAACAGGGTTGATGTGTTATTCTAGCCTGTCTATCTATAGGTAACAGGGTTGATGTGTTATTCTAGCCTGTCTATCTATAGGTAACAGGGTTGATGTGTTATTCTAGCCTGTCTATCTATAGGTAACAGGGTTGATGTGTTATTCTAGCCTGTCTATCTATAGGTAACAGGGTTGATGTGTTATTCTAGCCTGTCTATCTATAGGTAACAGGGTTGATGTGTTATTCTAGCCTGTCTAGGGTTGATGTGTTATTCTAGCCTGTCTATCTATAGGTAACAGGGTTGATGTGTTATTCTAGCCTGTCTATCTATAGGTAACAGGGTTGATGTGTTATTCTAGCCTGTCTATCTATCAGGGTTGATGTGTTATTCTAGCCTGTCTATCTATAGGTAACAGGGTTGATGTGTTATTCTAGCCTGTCTATCTATAGGTAACAGGGTTGATGTGTTATTCTAGCCTGTCTATCTATAGGTAACAGGGTTGTAACAGGGGTTGATGTGTTATTCTAGCCTGTCTATCTATAGGTAACAGGGTTGATGTGTTATTCTAGCCTGTCTATCTATAGGTAACAGGGTTGATGTGTTATTCTAGCCTGTCTATCTATAGGTAACAGGGTTGATGTGTTATTCTAGCCTGTCTATCTATAGGTAACAGGGTTGATGTGTTATTCTAGCCTGTAGGTAACAGGGTTGATGTGTTATTCTAGCCTGTCTATCTATAGGTAACAGGGTTGATGTGTTATTCTAGCCTGTCTATCTATAGGTAACAGGGTTGATGTGTTATTCTAGCCTGTCTATCTATAACAGGGTTGATGTGTTATTCTAGCCTGTCTATCTATAGGTAACAGGGTTGATGTGTTATTCTAGCCTGTCTATCTATAGGTAACAGGGTTGATGTGTTATTCTAGCCTGTCTATCTATAGGTAACAGGGTTGATGTGTTATTCTAGCCTGTCTATCTATAGGTAACAGGGTTGATGTGTTATTCTAGCCTGTCTATCTATAGGTAACAGGGTTGATGTGTTATTCTAGCCTGTCTATCTATAGGTAACAGGGTTGATGTGTTATTCTAGCCTGTCTATCTATAGGTAACAGGGTTGATGTGTTATTCTAGCCTGTCTATCTATAGGTAACAGGGTTGATGTGTTATTCTAGCCTGTCTATCTATAGGTAACAGGGTTGATGTGTTATTCTAGCCTGTCTATCTATAGGTAACAGGGTTGATGTGTTACAGGTCTATCTATAGGTAACAGGGTTGATGTGTTATTCTAGCCTGTCTATCTATAGGTAACAGGGTTGATGTGTTATTCTAGCCTGTCTATCTATAGGTAACAGGGTTGATGTGTTATTCTAGCCTGTCTATCTATAGGTAACAGGGTTGATGTGTTATTCTAGCCTGTCTATCTATAGGTAACAGGGTTGATGTGTTATTCTAGCCTGTCTATCTATAGGTAACAGGGTTGATGTGTTATTCTAGCCTGTCTATCTATAGTAACAGGGTTGATGTGTTATTCTACCTGTCTATCTAAAACAGGGTTGATGTGTTATTCTAGATCTAAATGTCCAAAATGGGTTGATTTTATTCTAGCCTGTCTATCTATAGGTAACAGGGTTGATGTGTTATTCTATTAGAACAGGGTTGATGTGTTATTCTATGTGATTTTAATCTTTATTTTGAATTTAAAAAATGTAAGTATGTTTCACATTCTTAAAATGAGAGTTCAGTTCACGCACCAGGGTTGTACTGTTTAACCTTAAATGAGGGACAGACCTGTCACAAATCACATGAAATAAAGCATCTTCAGAAATGCAACACAATAACTAGGTCTTATTTACTTATTTTCCTGCCTAATTCCGTGATATATAATGGTAAACACAGTCTTGTCCCATCGCTGCAACTCCCGTACGGATTAGGGAGAGGCGAAGGTCGATAGCCAATGTGTCCTCCGAAACACGACCCCGCCAAGCCGAACTGCTTCTTGACACACTGCTCCCTTAACCCGGAAGCCAGCCGCAACAATGTGTCAGAGGAAACACTGTCCAACTGGCGACCGTGTCTGCGTGCATGCGCCCGGCCCGCCAGAGGAGTCGCTAGAGCGCGATGGGACAAGGGCAACCTGGCCGGTCAACCCAGACCCCTAACCCAGACGACACTGGGCCAATTGGGCGTCGCCTCACGGGTCTCCCGGTCACGGCTGGCTGCAACACAGCCCGGGATCGAAACCGGATCTGTAGTGACGCCTCAAGCACTGCGTGCCTTAGACCGTTGCGCCACTCGGAAGGCCAACTAGGGCTTTACAATGATGGTGATAACTTGGGAGAAATGTTGGGGTTAAGTGGGTTAAAGTCTTCCTAGAAGTCACAGATGGTGGATGAAGGAAAATGTCAAAATGCTTAATCTTGGCATTTTTAGCAAGTCTTTATTTACATTACAAATCTGATATATTGATCTGTTCATGTGATCCATATTAAAGAGGACTATTTAATATAAATTGCATTTAAAATTCACTATTGGTGCACAATTTCTACTTAAAATATCAAGAGGCAGTATTTTTGTGGAGCGACCCAGTTCACACTGCAACTGAATAAGAAGTGCGCGACAGGATGTCGATGCTGTTTTACAGATGGTGCTGCATTGCTGAAGCAGCGACCCAGAAACCTTGTTTCCCTCTTGGCATCCCCTGTACTTTAACCTGTTTAAACGTCTTACTCACATCGGCTACGGAGAGATTGATTACGTAGTTGCTTGCCTCGAAGCGAACATAAAACACCTTTAGCTCATCTGGTAGGCTTCCGTCACTGGGCAGCTCGCGGCTGGGATTCCCTTTGTGACCTATAGATAGACAGGCTAGCCCCTGCCACATCCGACGAGCTTCAGAGTCAGTGTAGTAGGATTCGATTTTACTCCTGTATTGATGCTTTGCCTGTTTGATGGTTTGTCGGAGGGCGTAGCAGGATTTCTTACAAGCGTCCAAATGAGTCTTCTGCTCCTTGAAAGTGGCAGTGTGAAATATGTTAAGAGATGACAAGCTTCCAAGCATTTGGAAAAACGTCACACCCCCAGTAAACAGAAAGAGACATTGTATAAACACACTGCAGTGTACATGTCCTTTGACCCACGGGACCTAATGTAAACAGCTGCGGATGCTTTTTGAGAAGTGTAACTTGGGAGATTTTGTTGTTGTTGTTGATTTCACCTATTTTTAACAGTGTAACATGGGAAGACATGTTTTTTGTGAACTTGTGCTATTTATGACAGAATGTTAAAATTGGGTAAAATCTATTTGATTTTTTTTACCAGGGTTGACCGTAACAGGTTTGACGATTTCATCTTAAATCATCCATAAATCCCCTTGTGACAGGGGGAATGGAAGCTTGTTGTGCGAAACAGGGAGTGGTCAATGAATGCCATCTTCACAAAAAAAAGGCAATTGCTAAAACATTGCTAAAATATTTCTAGTCTATCGGGAACAGGGTTGACGTGTTTTGCTCGACACGCTCAGTTTTCCAATACAAAACACCAGATAATGGCCAAACAGAGTACAACCAGCTCACCTGACTTTACACACCGTGATTTTACTATTAGAATAGTTTTTTAAAAGTAAGTTTCAAGTTTTAATGTCACATGCAGAAGTACAGGGAAATGTCTTTCTTGCAAACTCAAGTTTCACCGTATTAAAACGAGATTTCCATTAACAGGGTTAATCAATCAAATTAAATTTTATTGGTCACATACACACGGTTAGCAGATGTTATTGGTCACATACACATGGTTAGCCGATGTTATTGGTCACATAAACGTGGTTAGCAGATGTTAATGATCACATACACATGTTTAGCAGATGTTAATGGTCACATACACATGGTTAGCAGATGTTATTGGTCACATAAACGTGGTTAGCAGATGTTAATGGTCACATACACATGGTTAACAGATGTTATTTGTCACATACACATGGTTAGCAGATGTTATTGGTCACATACAAATGGTTAGCAGATGTTAATGGTCACATACACATGGTTAGCAGATGTTAATGGTCACATACACATGGTTAACAGATGTTATTTGTCACATACACATGGTTAGCAGATGCTATTGGTCACATACACATGGTGAGCATATATTATTGGTCACATACACATGGTTAGCAGATGTTAATTTTCACATCCACAGAGTGAGCAGATGTTATTTGTCACATACACATGATTAGCAGATGTTATTTGTCACATACACATGGTGAGCAGATGTTATTTGTCACATTCACATGGTTAGCAGATGTTATTTGTCACATACACATGGTTAGCAGATGTTAGTTTTCACATACACATGGTTAGCAGATGTTGTTTGTCACATACACATGGTTAGCAGGTGTTATTTGTCACATACACATGGTTAGCAGATGTTAGTTTTCACATACACATGGTTAGCAGATGTTGTTTGTCACATACACATGGTTAGCAGGTGTTATTTGTCACATACACATGGTTAGCAGATGTTAATGGTCACATACACATGGTTAGCAGATGTTATTGGTCACATACACATGGTTAGCAAATGTTATTGGTCACATACACATGGTTAGCAGATGTTAATTTCACATACACATGGTTAGCCGATGCTATTGGTCACATACACATGGTTAGCATATGTTAATGGTCACATACACATGGTTAGCAGATGTTATTGGTCACATACAAATGGTTAGCAGATGTTAATGGTCACATACACATGGTTAGCAGATGTTAATGGTCACATACACATGGTTAGCAAATGTTATTGGTCACATACACATGGTTAGCAGATGTTAATTTCACATACACATGGTTAGCCGATGCTATTGGTCACATACACATGGTTAGCCGATGCTATTGGTCACATACACATGGTTAGCATATGTTAATGGTCACATACACATGGTTAGCAGATGTTAATGGTCACATACACATGGTTAACATATGTTATTTGTCACATACACATGGTTAGCAGATGTTATTTGTCACATACACATGGTTATTAGATGGTAAGTGTCACATACACATGGTTAGCAGATGTTAATGGTCACATACACATGGTTAGCAGATGTTATTTGTCACATACACATGGTTAGCAGATGTTATTGGTCACATACACATGGTTAGCAAATGTTAATGGTCACAGACACATGGTTAGCAGATGTTATTTGTCACATACACATGGTTAGCAGATGTTATTGGTCACATACACATGGTTAGCAAATGTTAATGGTCACATACACATGGTTAGCAGATGTTATTTGTCACATACACATGGTTAGCAGATGTTAATGGTCACATACACATGGTTAGCAGATGTTAATGGTCACATACACATGGTTAGCAGATGTTTTTTGTCACATACACATGGTTAGCAGGTGTTATTGGTCACATACACATGGTTAGCAGATGTCATTTGTCACATACACATGGTTAACAGATGTTATTGGTCACATACACATGGTTGGCAGATGTTAATGGTCACATACACATGGTTAGCAGATGTTATTTGTCACATACACATGGTTAGCAGGTGTTATTGGTCACATACACATGGTTAGCAGATGTTAATGGTCACATACACATGGTTAACAGATGTTATTTGTCACATACACATGGTTAGTAGATGTTATTGGTCACATATATGGTTAGCAGGTGTTAATGGTCACATACACATGGTTAGCAGATGTTAATGGTCACATACACATGGCTAGCAGATGTTAATGATCACATACACATGGTTCGCAGATGTTAATGGTCACATACACATGGTTAGCAGATGTTTTTTGTCACATACACATGGTTAACAGATGTTATTTGTCACATACACATGGTTAGCAGATGTTAATGGTCACATACACATGGCTAGCAGATGTTATTTGTCACATACACATGGTTAGCAGATGTTAATGATCACATACACATGGTTAGCAGATGTTATTGGTCACATACAAATGGTTAGCAGATGTTAATGGTCACATACACATGGTTAGCAGATGTTAATGGTCACATACACATGGTTAGCAAATGTTATTGGTCACATACACATGGTTAGCAGATGTTAATTTCACATACACATGGTTAGCCGATGCTATTGGTCACATACACATGGTTAGCCGATGCTATTGGTCACATACACATGGTTAGCATATGTTAATGGTCACATACAAATGGTTAGCAGATGTTATTGGTCACATACAAAGGGTTAGCAGATGTTAATGGTCACATACACATGGTTATCATATGTTATTTGTCACATACACATGGTTAGCAGATGTTATTTGTCACATACACATGGTTAGTAGATGGCAATGGTCACATACACATGGTTAGCAGATGTTAATGGTCACATACACATGGTTAGCAGATGTTATTTGTCACATACACATGGTTAGCAGATGTTATTGGTCACATACACATGGTAAGCAGATGTTAATGCTCACATACACATGGTTAGCAGATGTTTTTTGTCACATACACATGGTTAGCAGATTTTATTGGTCACAGTCACATGGTTAGCAAATGTTAATGGTCACAGACACATGGTTAGCAGATGTTATTTGTCACATACACATGGTTAACAGATGTTATTTGTCACATACACATGGTTGGCAGATGTTAATGGTCACATACACATGGTTAGCAGATGTTATTTGTCACATACACATGGTTAGCAGGTGTTATTGGTCACATACACATGGTTAGCAGATGTTAATGGTCACATACACATGGTTAACAGATGTTATTTGTCACATACACATGGTTAGCAGATGTTATTTGTCACATACACATGGTTAGCAGGTGTTATGTTATTGGTCACATACACATGGTTAGCAGATGTTAATGGTCACATACACATGGTTAACAGATGTTATTTGTCACATACACATGGTTAGTAGATGTTATTGGTCACATATATGGTTAGCAGGTGTTAATGGTCACATACACATGGTTAGCAGATGTTAATGGTCACATACACATGGCTAGCAGATGTTAATGATCACATACACATGGTTCGCAGATGTTAATGGTCACATACACATGGTTAGCAGATGTTTTTTGTCACATACACATGGTTAACAGATGTTATTTGTCACATACACATGGTTAGTAGATGGCAATGGTCACATACACATGGTTAGCAGATGTTAATGGTCACATACACATGGTTAGCAGATGTTATTTGTCACATACACATGGTTAGCAGATGTTATTGGTCACATACACATGGTAAGCAGATGTTAATGCTCACATACACATGGTTAGCAGATGTTTTTTGTCACATACACATGGTTAGCAGATTTTATTGGTCACAGTCACATGGTTAGCAAATGTTAATGGTCACAGACACATGGTTAGCAGATGTTATTTGTCACATACACATGGTTAACAGATGTTATTTGTCACATACACATGGTTGGCAGATGTTAATGGTCACATACACATGGTTAGCAGATGTTATTTGTCACATACACATGGTTAGCAGGTGTTATTGGTCACATACACATGGTTAGCAGATGTTAATGGTCACATACACATGGTTAACAGATGTTATTTGTCACATACACATGGTTAGCAGATGTTATTTGTCACATACACATGGTTAGCAGGTGTTATTGGTCACATACACATGGTTAGCAGATGTTAATGGTCACATACACATGGTTAACAGATGTTATTTGTCACATACACATGGTTAGTAGATGTTATTGGTCACATATATGGTTAGCAGGTGTTAATGGTCACATACACATGGTTAGCAGATGTTAATGGTCACATACACATGGCTAGCAGATGTTAATGATCACATACACATGGTTCGCAGATGTTAATGGTCACATACACATGGTTAGCAGATGTTTTTTGTCACATACACATGGTTAACAGATGTTATTTGTCACATACACATGGTTAGCAGATGTTAATGGTCACATACACATGGCTAGCAGATGTTATTTGTCACATACACATGGTTAGCAGATGTTAATGATCACATACACATGGTTAGCAGATGTTATTGGTCACATACAAATGGTTAGCAGATGTTAATGGTCACATACACATGGTTAGCAGATGTTAATGGTCACATACACATGGTTAGCAAATGCTATTGGTCACATACACATGGTTAGCAGATGTTAATTTCACATACACATGGTTAGCCGATGCTATTGGTCACATACACATGGTTAGCCGATGCTATTGGTCACATACACATGGTTAGCATATGTTAATGGTCACATACAAATGGTTAGCAGATGTTATTGGTCACATACAAAGGGTTAGCAGATGTTAATGGTCACATACACATGGTTATCATATGTTATTTGTCACATACACATGGTTAGCAGATGTTATTTGTCACATACACATGGTTAGTAGATGGCAATGGTCACATACACATGGTTAGCAGATGTTAATGGTCACATACACATGGTTAGCAGATGTTATTTGTCACATACACATGGTTAGCAGATGTTATTGGTCACATACACATGGTAAGCAGATGTTAATGCTCACATACACATGGTTAGCAGATGTTTTTTGTCACATACACATGGTTAGCAGATTTTATTGGTCACAGTCACATGGTTAGCAAATGTTAATGGTCACAGACACATGGTTAGCAGATGTTATTTGTCACATACACATGGTTAACAGATGTTATTTGTCACATACACATGGTAAGCAGATGTTAATGCTCACATACACATGGTTAGCAGATGTTTTTTGTCACATACACATGGTTAGCAGATGTTATTTGTCACATACACATGGTTAGCAGATGTTAATGGTCACATACACATGGTTAGCAGATGTTAATGGTCACATACACATGGTTAGCAGATGTTTTTTGTCACATACACAAGGTTAGCAGGTGTTATTGGTCACATACACATGGTTAGCAGATGTCATTTGTCACATACACATGGTTAACAGATGTTATTGGTCACATACACATGGTTGGCAGATGTTAATGGTCACATACACATGGTTAGCAGATGTTATTTGTCACATACACATGGTTAGCAGGTGTTATTGGTCACATACACATGGTTAGCAGATGTTAATGGTCACATACACATGGTTATCATATGTTATTTGTCACATACACATGGTTAGCAGATGTTATTTGTCACATACACATGGTTAGTAGATGGCAATGGTCACATACACATGGTTAGCAGATGTTAATGGTCACATACACATGGTTAGCAGATGTTATTTGTCACATACACATGGTTAGCAGATGTTTTTTGTCACATACACATGGTTAACAGATGTTATTTGTCACATACACATGGTTAGCAGATGTTAATGGTCACATACACATGGCTAGCAGATGTTATTTGTCACATACACATGGTTAGCAGATGTTATTTGTCACATACACATGGTTAGCAGGTGTTATTGGTCACATACACATGGTTAGCAGATGTTAATGGTCACATATACATGGTTAACAGATGTTATTTGTCACATACACATGGTTAGTAGATGTTATTGGTCACATATATGGTTTGCAGGTGTTAATGGTCACATACACATGGTTAGCAGATGTTAATGGTCACATCTACATGGTTAACAGATGTTATTTGTCACATACACATGGTTAGTAGATGTTATTGGTCACATATATGGTTTGCAGGTGTTAATGGTCACATACACATGGTTAGCAGATGTTAATGGTCACATACACATGGCTAGCAGATGTTTTTTGTCACATTCACATGGTTCGCAGATGTTATTGGTCACATATATGGTTAGCAGGTGTTAATGGTCACATACACATGGTTAGCAGATGTTAATGGTCACATACACATGGCTAGCAGATGTTATTTGTCACATACACATGGTTAGCAGATGTTAATGATCACATACACATGGTTAGCAGATGTTTTTTGTCACATACACATGGTTAGCAGGTGTTATTGGTCACATACACATGGTTAGCAGATGTCATTGGTCACATACACATGGTTAACATATGTTATTTGTCACATACACATGGTTAGCAGATGTTAATGGTCACAGACACATGGTTAGCAGATGTTAATGGTCACATACACATGGTTAGCAGATGTTTTTTGTCACATACACATGGTTATCAGGTGTTATTGGTCACATACACATGGTTAGCAGATGTCATTGGTCACATACACATGGTTAACATATGTTATTTGTCACATACACATGGTTAGCAGATGTCATTGGTCACATACACACGGTTAGCAGATGTTATTTGTCACATACACATGGTTAGCAGATGTTAATGCGAGTGTAGCGAAATGCTTGTGCTTCTAGTTCCGACAGTGCAGTAATATCTAACAAGTAATGTAACAAATTCACAACGACTACCTTATACACACAATGTAAGGGCCTGGAATATGTACATATAAATATATGAATGCGCGATGGTTGTGCAGCATAGGCAAGATGCAATAGATGGTATAAAATACAGTATTTACATATGAGATGAATAATGTAGGATATGCAAACATGATTAAAGTGGCATTATTTAAAGTGACTAGTGATACCTTTGTTAAATCCATTTATTAAAGTGGCCAGTGATTTGAGTCTGTATGTTGGCAGCAGCCAGTCTGTTTTTCAGTCTCTCGGTCCCAGCTTTGATGCACCAGTACTGACCTCGCCTTCTGGATGATAGTGTGGCGAACAGACAGTGGCTCGGGTGGTTGTTGTCCTTGATGATCTTTTTGGCCTTCCTGTGACATCGTGTGCTGTAGGTGTTCTGGAGGGAAGGTAGTTTGTCCCCGGTGATGCGTTGTGCAGACTGCTCTACCCTCTGGAGAGCCTTGTCATTGAGGGCGGTGCAGTTGCCGTACCAGGCGATGGTACAATTGTGCATCTGTAGAAGTTTGTGAGGGGTTTTAGGTGACAAGCCAAATTTCTTCAGGTTTCGCTGTCTGTGTGAGTGGACCATTTCAGTTTGTCCGTGATGTGTATGCAACTTAAAACTTTCCACCTTCTCCATTACAGTCATGTCGATATGGATAGGGGGATGCTGGTTCCTTAAGTCCATCATCATCTCCTGTTTTTTTTTTTTGTTTTTTTTTTGACCCCTTTTTCTCCCCAATTTCGTGGGATCCAATTGTTAGTAGCTACTAACTTGTCTCATCGCTACAACTCCCGTACGGGCTCGGGAGAGACGAAGGTTGAAAGTCATGCATCCTCCGATACACAACCCAACCAATCCGCACTGCTTCTTAACACAGTGCGCATCCAACCCGAAAGCCAGCCACACCAATGTGTCGGAGGAAACATTGTGCACCTGGCAACCTTGGTTAGTGTGCACTGCGCCCGGCCCGCCACAGGAGTCGCTGGTGTGCGATGAGACAAGGATATCCCTACCGACGCTAGGCCAGTCGCTACGACAGAGCCTGGGCGCGAACCCAGAGTCCCTGGTGGCACAGCTGGCGCTGCAGTACAGCGCCCTTAACCACTGCGCCAGCTCTCCTTTTTTTTGTTGATGTTGAATGAGACGTTATTTACACCACACTCCAAGGTCCTTCACCTCCTCCCTGTAGGCTGTCTCGTCGTTGTTGGGAATCAAGCCTACCACTGTAGTGTCGTCGGCAAACTTGATGATTGAGTTGGAGGCGTGCGTGGCCACGCAGTCATGGGTGAACAGGGAGTACAGGAGAGAGCTGAGAACGCACCCTTGTGGGGCCCCAGTGTTGAGGATCAGCGGGGTGGAGATGTTGTTTCCTATCCTCTCCACCTGGGGGCCGCCCGTCAGAAAGTCCAGGGCCCAGTTGCACAGGACAGGGTCGAGACCCAGGGTCTCAAGCTTAATGATGAGTTTGGAGGGTACTATGGTGTTGAATGCTGAGCTGTAGTCAATGAACAGCATTCTTACGTAGGTATTCCTCTTGTCCAGAAGGGATACGGCAGTGTACAGTGTGATGGCGATTGCATCGTCTGTGGACCTATTGGGGCGGTATGCAAATTGAAGTGGGTCTAGGGTATCAGGTAGGGTGGAGGGGATATGATCCTTGACTAGTCTCTCAAAGCACTTCATGATGACAGAAGTGAGTGCTACAGGGCGATAGTAATTTAGTACAGTTACCTTAGCTTTCTTGGGAACAGGAATAATGGTGGCCATCTGGAAGCATGTGGGGACAGCAGACTGGGATAGGGATTGATTGAATATGTTCGTAAACACACCAGCCAGCTGGTCTGCGCATGCTCTGAGGACGCGGCTAGGGTAGCGGGCCATGTCGGTGGCACCGTATTGTTCGCAAAGCATGCAAAGAAATTGTTTAATTTGTCTGGGAGCAAGACGTCGATGTCCGCGACGGGGATGGTTTTCTTTTTGTAATCCGTAACTGTCTGTAGACCCTGCCACATACAGTTGAAGTCGGAAGTTTACATACATCTTAGCCAAATACATTTAAACTCAGTTTTTCACAATTCCTGACATTTAATCCTCATAAAAATTTGGGCCAAATGTTTCGTCAGGTAGCCTCCCACAAGCTTCCCGAAATAAGTAGGGTGAATTTTGGCCCATTCCTCCTGACATAGCTGGTGTACCTGAGTCAGGTTTGTAGGCCTCCTTGCTCACACACGCTTTTTCAGTTCTGCCCACACATTTTCTATAGGATTGAGTTCAGGGCTTTGTGATGCACCTCCAATACCTTGACTTTGTTGTCCTTAAGCCAATTTGCCACAACTTTGGAAGTATGCTTGGGGTCATTGTCCATTTGGAAGACCCATTTGTGACCAAGCTTTAACTTTCTGATTGATGTCTTGAGATGTTGCTTCAATATATCCACATAAATTTCCTCCCTCATGATGCCATCTATTTTGTGAAGTGCACCAGTCCCTCCTGCAGGAAAGCAACCCCACAACATGATGCTGCCACTCCCGTGCTTCACGGTTGGGATGGTGTTTTTCAGCTTGCAAGCCTCCCCCTTTTTCCTCCAAATATAACAATGGTCATATTAATGTTTTTCAGCAGTGGGCTAAATCAGGGCCACACATAGGGATTCTGGGTAGTCTTAAACAAATCTACTTTCAAACAAAAGTATGCACCTCACACATATGGTTATGGGCTTTAAAAAAATGATATACCTGTACCATGTCAGATATAGAGTTGAAATATATTCAATTTTGAGTTTATATCCCAATATTACACTTTATATACAGTACCAGTGAAAAGTTTGGACACACCTACTCATTCATTTGGTGGTGGGCGGTGGATGCCTCAGTCCATCGGAACCTGGAGTTCATGCAGACAGCGGCTGATCCCGCTCCAAGCAAGGTGGGCCCTTTTCTTCACAAGATTGTCTTCACCCTGTCATATTGCCCAGGCTCAAAGAACATCAAAGCCACAATTCGGGAGAGGTTCCAGTTCTGAGTGTGTCCTTCATTCCACCCTCCAGAATCGTTGTCCCCGTGCTGGAGAGGGAGGAACCCCCGTCTGCTATCTGCCCTCGGGAGCACACCTACATCCCCACGTAGGTAAAGGATTGGCTGTTGACCTGTGCACACACATCCCTTGCAGCTGGAGACCCAGGTATCGCCCGCACCATTCAATCCATCTCTGCAAAGTACTGGTGGCCCAACTTGGCGCAAGATGTCACCCGCTACGTCAACTGCTCCAATGTGCCCAAACCAAATCTCCCTGGCACGCTCGAGTAGGGAAATTCCTTCCCCTTCCCGTGCCTTGGTCCCATCTGCCATAGATTATGTTACTGATCTCTCCACGTCTGATGGTTTTCACCACTGTTATGGTTGTTGTGGACAGATTCTCCATATCCTGCCATTGTATCCCTCTCTCCGGTCTCCCGACCGCTCTATCGTCTCCGACCGTTGCACCCAATTCACGTTGCGGGTATGGAAAGCCTTCATGGAGAAGCTCGGGGAAAAGGCAAGCCTCACATCTGGGTACTGGACTCAGTCCAACAGGCTGGTGGAGAGGACCAACAAGGAGCTGGGGAGGTTCCTTAGGAGTCAGTGCCAGGACCGGCAGGGGGAGTGGTCCCGGTTCCTTCCCTGGGCAGAGTATACCCAGTATTCACTTTGTCACTCCTCCACCAGGTTGACTCCAGTACGTCCTGGCATATCAGCTGGCCCTGGCCCCATGGACCCCGAGCCATACCGAAACCCCTCCGGTGGACGAGTGGTTCTGGTGCGCAGTGGAGGTTTGGATCACTGCTCATGTGAGGCGCCAACGCATTGTCCCCACAAGAAGGAGCAAGTGGACCGCCACCGCAGTGAAGCTTTTGTCTTCCATCCTGGTGATCGCGTCTGGCTCTCAACCATGAACAACTCCCCATCAACTACTGGATCTTTTCATGTTGCACTCCTCAGGCCATTGGTTCCTGATCCCCTGCCTGGTGCCGTCCCCCACGACAACCCTCCTCCTCCCCTGGACATTGATTGAACCTGTGCCGCCGGCGTTGTGGGGGTCGGCTCCAATACCTGGTGGACTGGGTGGGGTGCGGCCCAGAGGAGAGCTGTTGGGTCCCGGCGGCCGGCATCCTGGACCCCATCTCCGCTGTCCGGAACGGCCCTCTCCTCACTCTCGGGGCCGCACCCCCTTGCCGGCATTGTCCTGCGGCTGGAGCCACGCGTCTCGGGGGGAGATCTACTAACTACTGGTCCTGGCAATCATCATTATGCACACCTGCTCCTCATTGTTGTTGCGCACATCTGAACCTCATCATCACCTTGATTACTCTCCCTTTATTTAGCCCACAGTAGCGTCTGTGTTCAGGCTGTATTGCTTTTTGTCACATTCAATACGCTTCTCCTGTTTTTGTTATCTACCCTTCTTATCATTAAACATACCTTCTGCACGTGCTTCCTGACGCCAAGCGTATACGTTCCAATCCTTTTCAAAATGCTAGTGGACGATAAATAAATCTGTCTCATTAATCTATATGGTCCAAATAATGATCAACACATCCTCTAAATTATTTATACAAATCTATCAGAATCAACAAACACACACGGTTTTGAGTACTTCAATGGACCATAAAGGAAATCACACTACAAACTATCCCCCTCATGCACTTAAGGAGATCACAACTATCATGGACACATTAGAACCTGTGGATATATGGAGGCTTAAATACCGATCCCCTTGTTGTATGGGATACTTTCAAATGCACCTTTAGAAGCCATTCAATTCAATACTCATCTTTAAAACAAATTCAGTTTCTGTCAAAAGAGATGAGACTAAGGAAATAGAGGAACTAATAGCACAGGTAGCAATAACAACTGTACGATAGAGGCACACTATAAGTTAGGAAAAACAAAAAGAACTGGAGAAACCTATTCAAGAACGATCAAGTGCAATTTACTACAAAAAATAAAGCGAACTGGACGAAAAACGTCAACATCAAAATGATTCCAAAAATGATTTACAGAAACTCGTTACAAATGACGAAGTCATACACGATTCAGCGAATTATATTTTGAAAGAGGAAGCAAAATATATTAAACGTATGTTTTCTTTTCAGTCTCCTCCATCTCCACTGAATGATGTTCACTGTAAGGATTTATTTCCTAAAAATAATTATGTAAAATGAACACCTTAAGTAAGACCGTCTGTGAAGGCCAACTTACGGAGGACGAACTTCTTGAGGCAATTAAATCCTTTCAGTCCAGAAAAACCCCAGGGCTTGACGTCCTAAAAAAATGTGTATGTCCTCAAAGATCCATTATTAGCATGTTTTAACTACTCCTATAAATAATTTTTACTATCTGGTGTTCAGCAAGAAGGTCTGATTGCACTATTACTGAAACAGGAGCCAGGGGTTAAGTATAAAGATCCAGTCCATAATAAAATATTTCAATGTTGCTAAAATCCTGGCGAAACGCATAGCACATAATATAAAAAAATGTGTGGCGGCAGGTAGCCTAGCGGTTAGAGCGTTGGGCTAACTGAAAGGTTACTGGAACGAATCCCCGAGCTGACAGGGTTGGGGATCAAGGTCGGCTCCTCTCCTTGTTCGTTTTGGTGATCAACGTCAAACCCAGCCTTTCTAGCCATCAAATCAAAACAAATGTATTTATATAGCCCATCGTACATCAGCTGATATCTCAAAGTGCAGTACAGAAACCCAGCCTAAAACCCCAAACAGCAAGCAATGCAGGTGTAGAAGCACGGCGGCTAGGAAAAACTCCAGAGAAAGGCCAAAACCTAGGAAGAAACCTAGAGAGGAACCAGACTAGGTGGGGTGGCCAGTCCTCTTCTGGCTGTGCCGGGTGGAGATTATAACAGAACATGGCCAAGATGTTCAAATGTTCTTAAATGACCAGCATGGTCAAATAATAATAATCACAGGCAGAACTGTTGAAACTGGAGAGGCCAGGTGGACTGGGGACAGCAAGGAGTCATCATGTCAAGTAGTCCTGAGGCATGGTCCTAGGGCTCGGATCCTCCTAGAGAGAGAAAGAAACAGAGAAAGAGAGAATTAGAGAGAGCATACTTAAATTCACATGGAATGTGAGTAGCAAAGGGGTGGGATTAAAGAGCTCATGATAAGTGGGATGGACAGAGTAGCAGAGGGGTGGGATTAAAGAGCTCATGATAGGTGGGATGGACTGCGAGTAGCAGAGGGGTGGGATTAAAGAGCTCATGATATGTGGGATGGACTGCGAGTAGCAGAGGGGTGGGATTAAAGAGCTCATGATAGGTGGGATGGACAGAATTAGCAGAGGGGTGGGATTAAAGAGCTCATGATAGGTGGGATGGACTGTGAGTAGCACAGGTTTGGGATTAAAGAGCTCATGATAGGTGGGATGGACTGCGAGTAGCACAGGGGTGGGAATAAAGAGCTCATGATAGGTGGGATGGACTGCGAGTAGCAGAGGGGTGGGATTAAAGAGCTCATGATAGGTGGGATGGACTGCGAGTAGCAGAGGGGTGGGATTAAAGAGTTCATGACAGGTGGGATGGACTGTGAGTAGCAGAGGGGTGGGATTAAAGAGCTCATGATAGTTGGGATGGACTGCGAGTTGCACAGGGGTGGGATTAAAGAGCTCATGATAGGTGGGATGGACTGCGAGTAGCTGAGGGGTGGGATTAAAGTGCTCACGATAGGTGGGATGGACTGCGAGTAGCACAGGGGTGGGATTAAAGAGCTCATGATAGGTGGGATGGACAGAATAGCAGAGGGGTGGGATTAAATAGCTCATGATAGGTGGGATGGACTGCGAGTAGCAGAGGGGTGGGATTAAAGAGTTCATGACAGGTGGGATGGACTGTGAGTAGCAGAGGGGTGGGATTAAAGAGCTCATGATAGTTGGGATGGACTGTGAGTTGCACAGGGGTGGGATTAAAGAGCTCATGATAGGTGGGATGGACTGCGAGTAGCAGAGGGGTAGGATTAAAGAGCTCATGATAGGTGGGATGGACTGCGAGTAGCAGAGGGGTGGGATTAAAGAGCTCATGATAGTTGTGATGGACTGCGAGTAGCACAGGGGTGGAATTAAAGAGCTCATGATAGGCGGGATGGACAGAGTAGCAGAGGGGTGGGATTAAAGAGCTCATGATAGGCGGGATGGACAGAGTAGCAGAGGGGTGGGATGAAACTTGTCGAGAACAGAATATTTAATATTCTAGAACATGGTAACCACATTCTGGCTAAGTTCTGTTAAGCATTAAAGGAATGGTCTCTTGGAAACAGTTCTTACATGTCGCTGGATCATTCATATGAAAACATTAGGTAATGACCTAACGAGACTCTTCAGGGAACGTTCTCTAAAGTTGTGGAAAACGTTTGATGTCAGCTGGGAAGGCAATAATAATGTTAGCGAGAGGCTGAGAGAGAGAGCCTTCGGGGCCTGACTCTAAATGTCAGGATTGACGGAGCTCCACCGCCCCACAGCCAGTAAGTTACAGCCTGTTTGTGACACACTTCGAACGAGGCACTCTCCCACCCCTGAGCGACCTGCGTATTCCAACACTTCTCCGGATAAATAGTTCCTGGCAGCAGTACTGTATGTAATCCCTCAGCCAGAGCACAGCAGCAGAACAGCAGAGTGGGAGGTAAGGCCCTAACACAGCCCAGCCTGTGAGGTGAGGGGGAGTTCCGTCCAAAATGTGCACTACTTTTGACCAGGGTCCATATAGCAAACTGGTGAAAAGTAGTGAACTAGGGTGCCATTTAGGACGCAGACGGATTTCTATCTGCTCTGGCTCTTGGCAGCCTGCCAGACAGTCCTACGGAGGGAGGGAGGGAGGGAGGGAGGGAGGGAGGGAGGGAGGGAGGGAGGGAGGGAGGGAGGGAGGGAGGGAGGGAGAGATAGAGCAAGAGAGAGAGAGAGAGCGAGAGAGAGAGAGAGAGAGCGAGAGAGAGAGCGAGAGAGAGAGAGAGAGAGAGAGAGAGAGAGAGAGAGAGAGAGAGAGAGCGTGTCCAGTGACTGACCTTTCTTAGGCAGGCAGACTTCGTTCTGGGCGTATTAAGGGCTGGCTGCACAGCTCACAGACATTATTTGCTTGCCTGAAGAGCCTTGGCCCAATGCCATCCAGTAGCGATGCACAGAGGGAGAGGCACACATTTGATTGGTTTTATTCCAGCCCAGTGTTTTTGTCCTGATGTCTAAACACACTCAGGATCATATTTCTATCCAGGCATCTTTACATCTAACCATATAATCCCTATGTGACATATAGCCACATGTATAGCACACAATAAGCATCAGATCTCATTTACAGGCTGAACAAGATATGCATCTAAATCTAGGGCTCATCCCCAAACTGAACATTCCACATTTTAAGACTTCAAAAAACACATGGGAATCAGTTGCATTTTAGCTACCATTTAACATTTAACATCTCCCTGTGAAACAAAAAAAGCTTTGCATTCCATTCCAGGGTTGTCATGCTGATATGCGTTAAAGCTCCTCCACGAGACACTAAAGCAATGCTTCCGGTTGTGGCACAGGTCCAGCTTCCTTTGGAAAACAAAGTGCTTTATTGGCATGGGAAACATATATTTACATTGCCAAATCAAGTGAAATAGCTCTCTTTTTCTATCTCTCTCTCTCTCTGTCCCCCTAACTGTGAAGTGGGGTCTCTCTCTCTCTCTCTCTCTCTCTCTCTCTCTCTCTCGCTCTTTCAATTCAATTCAATTAAAATGGGCTTTATTGGCATGGTAAACATGTTTACATTGCCAAAGCAAGTGAAATAGCTCTCTCTCTCTCTCTCTCTCTCTCTCTCTCTGGCACCCTGACTGTGAGTGGGGTCTCTCTCTCTCCCTCCTTCAATTCAATTTCAACGGGCTTTATTGGCATGGGAAACGTGTTTACGTTGCCAAAGCAAGTGAAATAAACAATGAACACAAGTGAGAAGAAACAAAGACAAGTTCAACAACAAACTGTTAGAGATTAACAGTAAACAGGTTTGAAAATGATAAAGACATCAAGTGTTATAATAGCAGCTATCTACAGTGTTTTAGTAATGTGCTAATAGTTGTAGTACGAATAGTAGGGGAAGATAAATAAACAGATGCATTTTGGTGGTATTTATGATATTGTGTGTACTCCACTGGTTGCCCTTTCCTCATGGCAACAGGCCACACATCTTGCTGCTGTGATTGCACATTGGGGTATTTCACCTAACATATATGGGAGTTTATCAATGTTGGACTTTTTTTCCCCAAATTGTTTATGGGTCTGTGTGATCTGTGAGAAATATGTGTATCTTATATAGTTGTAGATTTGGCAGGAGGTTAGGGAGTGCAGCTCAGTTTCCACCTCATTTTGTGGGCAGTGTGCACATAGCCTGTCTTCCCTTGAGAGCCAAGTCTGCCTATGGCAGCCTCTCTCAATAGCAATGCTCACTGAGTCTGTATATAGTCAAGAACTTTCTTAATTTTGTCTCAGTCACAGTGGTCAGGTGTCCCTCTCTCTCCGCAGTGTGGGATAAACAATACGACTAGAGTCACAGTTAAGCAGGGGGAGTTCACATCACACATGAAGTTTACAGATGTGCAGCAGGACACATGTCTAGCTCCTCATGACTAGCTACCCCACAACACAGACTCAAATTCAGTGGAGGCTTGTGGGAGGAGCAATCGGAGGACGGGCTCATTGTAATGGCTGGAATGGAATTAATGGAACGGAGTCAAAAAATGTGGTTTTTATTTATTCCATTCCAATCAGCATGTCCTCCTATAACTCCTCCCACCAGCCTCCACTGCTGAAATTACACTGTGTGGGGTTAGAAAATAGCTTCAGGGATTTCAAGTGTCGTAAGTGTTTTTCTTCTTTATCCTAAACCTAAAGGATTATAGTTTTTGAGTCATATTGAAACTACACATTTGCCTAATACCTTCTGGTGAATTAAAGGGACATACGAAATCATTAAACTATACTGAGCAAAAATATGAACAGAATATGTGACCATTTCCAAGATTTTACTGAGTTACAGTTCGGTTTACGGTCTCCGAACCAATTGTGCGGGTTTTTTTCAGTTTATTTGTAACTTATTTTGTACATAATGTTTCTGCCCCCGTCTGTTTATTATCTATGCATAGTCAGTTTTTTTTCCATTTAAAAAAAAAATTTTAACAAATTATTTATTATTTACTATGATGGCCTACCAAAAGGCCAAACACCTCCTGCGTGGACAGAGGCTGGGATTTAAATGTTAAAAAATAATGAAAATATAGGACAAAACACAACACTACGTAAAGAGAGACCTAAGACAACGACATAGCAAGACAGCAACGGTTGTCGTCGGTGGAAGAAGGAGAGGACCAAAGCGCAGCGTGGTTAGTGTTCATCTTAATTTAATAATAATCAAAAAACTGAACACTTCAAATTACAAAACAACAAATGTTCCACCCAAAACAGTTCTATCTGGTGCAGCCCCACAAAGACTGAAAAAAACAACCACCCACAAACCACAACAGAAAACAGGCTACCTAAATATGATTCCCAATCAGAGACAATGACTAACACCTGCCTCTGATTGAGAACCATATCAGGCCAAACAAGAAACCCCACATAGAAACAGAAAACATAGACTGCCCACCCAACTCACGCCCTGACCACACTAAAACAAAGAAAATACAAAAGAACTATGGTCAGAACGTGACAAACACATGAACACAGCATGGTAGCAACACAACATGACAACAACATGGTAGCTACACAACATGGCAGCAGCACAACATGGTAGCAGCACAAACCATGGTACGAACATTATTGGACACAGACAACAGCACAAAGGGCAAGAAGGTAGAGACAACAATAAATCACACAAAGCAGCCACAAACTACATACCTACATACCTACATGTACATATTACCTCAATTACCTCAACTAACCTGTTCTCCCGCACATTAGCTCTGTACCAGTACCACCTGTGTATATCTTCCACATTGACTCTGTACCAGTACCCCCTGTATATAGCCTCGCTACTGTTATTTTACTGCTGCTCTTTAATTATTTTAGATTTAGATTTTTTACTTATCTATTTTTTACTTAGCACTTATTTTTCTTAAAACTGCATTGTTGGTTAAGGGCTTGTAAGTAAGCATCTACACCTGTTATATTTGGGGCATGTGACAAATACAGTTGTATTTGATTTGATTTGTAAAAAGTTGCTGGATATTGGCGGGAACTGGAACACGCTGACGTACACGTCAATCCAGAGCATCCCAAACATGCTCAACGGGTGAAATGTCTGATGAGTATGCAGGCCATGGAAGAACAGGGATATTTTCAGCTTGCAGGAATTGTGTACAGATCCTTGCGACATGGGGCCTTGCATTATCATGCTGAAGCATGAGGTGATGGCGATGGATGAATGGCACGACAATGGGCCTCAGGATCTTGTCATAGGATCACTGTGGATTCAAATTACCATTGATAGAATGCAATTGTGTTCATTATCAATAGCTTATGCCTGACCATACCGTAACCCCACCGCTACCATGGGGCACTCTGTTCACAGCGTTGACATCGGCAAACCGCTCGCCCAAATGATGCCTTAAACGTGGTCTACTGAGCCGGATGGACGTACTGCGAAATTCCCTAAAACGATGTTGGAGGCAGTTTATGGCAGAGAAATTAACATTCAATGCTCTGGTGGACATTCTGCAGTCAGCATGTCAATTACACACTTCCTCAAAACTGGAGACATCTGTGGCATTGTGTTGTGTGACAAAATGTCACATTTTAGAGTGGCCTTTTTATTGTTTAATCAGCTTCTTGATATGCCACACCTGTCATGTGGATGGATTATCTTGGCAAAGGATAAACGCTCAATACCAGGGATGTAAATATGTTTTTTATGCACATGGAACATTTCTGGGATTTTTTTATTTCAGCTCATGAAACATGGAACCAGCACTTTACATGTTGCGTTGATATTTTTGTTCAGTGTAGTTTAACCCAAATAACTGCCATAAAACAATCTTACACAACATTCTGTTGCATCTAACAATTCAAAACCAAAAAAATAGTAGCTGGCTGGCTAATGACCCAGTGATTATTTTAATGGCTGCTGGTCCGCTCAGTGATACAGTAGTGGCACAGCTTCTCTCAACGGACAGGTTGGATGTGTGTTCGGTCTCTGGCTCCAATAAATCTGTTAGGGTGATAGATAGAATCGACCTACTACAGTCTGGTCTGTCTATCTACGTCTGTCTCTGTGTGGGTCAGGCTGCCACTACGCTACAGAGCCATGCCCTTATGTAGCCTACTGGCTGTAGCTCTAGAGACCTGGGGATTTATGTGTCTCCGCCATGGGGAGGTGAGGAGAAACAGGGCTTAAGAGCTTTTCAACATAGAAGCCTGACCTGATCACATGACCACAGCAGCCCGAGCTATGAAAAAAGCGGTGCACGTGTTGCCAGCTGGAGACATCCAGTAGAATCTAAACACTGTGCTTCATTCACATCAGGTTATGTAAGAGCAGGCTAATACAGCACACAGTACAGTTCCCTTTCAAATGATTTCTTACCTGAGCAATGAGGATTTACTGTCCCCAATCACAATATCTGTGTCCATGGCAGTTACATATGCAATACAGTGGGTTCATACATGACATTTGAACATACAGTACATTTAGTGAAGCTCCCTCTCCCAGCTGTGGTGAACTGGTAATTGTGGAATAACTGATACAAATCTAGTATGTGTTTTTTTAAAAGACTTACTTTCAAGGTTTAGAGCCAAGTGACAAATTAACTCTGTAACATCAAATACAACAGTCTGATCAGTTATTTTATTTTCCAACTCAGCATGATTGTGTGAATAGAACGTATGAATAATCAAACTCCCTGCGTGCAGTTATCTATTGGCACAATATCACAACAATTAAGATTATTTACAACATAGATTTTTAGATTGTATTAAAATTATAATAATGTTTTACACTCTTGATTTATTGTAACATTATATTAACATGATTAGAGTAATTTACATTTACATTTAAGTCATTTAGCAGACGCTCTTATCCAGATAAACATAGGATATGCCTTCTCCATTATTATCAACACTGACCTCGTCCAGTAAGAAAATAGAATTTGGTCTCATTCTGAGCTTCAAGAGTGGGGAGGTGGATTTTTAAAAATCTAACCAGGCAAGTCAGTTAAAGAACAAATTCTTATTTTCAATGACGGCCTAGGAACAGTGGGTTAACTGCCTGTTCAGAACGACAGGTTTGTACCTTGTCAGCTTGGGGGTTTGAACTCGCAACCTTCCGGTTACTAGTCCAACGCTCTAACTACTAGGCTACAGTGACCTTTGAAATCCTGGTGCAAAGTCTACTGGTGACTGACATTCACTACCATTGCCTGCTGTGTTGCCGTGTGCGGTTTGTTCCAGGCTTCTCCTTGCCTGGCTGCCCAAACTCCTTTCTCTGGCCAAATACTATGCCATATCCACAGATTTTAGTTTCTTCTCATCAATGAGTCTGGATCTGAGTACCTCCACGACAATTTCTAGAATGGATTTCCATTCTAGACTGTCTGATTTGTCCCAGACATTTTGAAAATTCATCGTTGGTTTTGATACTCTGCGTGGTTAGAGTAAGATCCAATAGCTGATGACTTTGTTTTGTACAAAACACCTAATTTTTATGTCACCACAAACAACTTCAATGATGGCAGTCTCAGACTGAAGTATGTACTGAACGACAGAGCAGAGAAAGGATTCAGTTCGAGTCATCAGACAAGGCTTTTCCTCCCAACTCTTTACAGTATTAACCCCAAGGTGCCTCGGCCGTGGATTGTCAGGAGACCTAAGCGACAGCTCCAGTAGCCTACACAGCAATGACTTGAAGTCGGAAGTTTACATACACCTTATCCAAATACATTTAAACTCAGTTTTTCACAATTCCTGACATTTAATCCTAGTAAAAATTCCCTGTCTTAGGTCAGTTAGGGTCATCACTTTATTTTAAGAATGTGAAATGTCAGAATAATAGTAGAGAGAATGATTTATTTCAGCTTTTATTTCTTTCATCACATTCCCAGTGGGTCAGAAGTTTACATACACTCAATTAGTATTTGGTAGCATTTCCTTTAAATTGTTTAACTTGGGTCAAATGTTTCAGGTAGCCTTCCACAAACTTCCCACAATAGGTTGGCGGGAATTTTAGCCCATTCCTCCAGACAGAGCTGGTGTAACCGAATCAGGTTTGTAGGCCTCCTTGCTCACACACGCTTTTTCAGTTCTGCCCACACATTTTCTATAGGATTGAGGTCAGGGCTTTGTGATGGCCACTCCAATACTTTGACTTTGTTGTCCTTAAGCCATTTTGTCACAACTTTGGAAGTATGCTTGGTGGCATTGTCCATTCGGAAGACCCATTTGCGACCAAGCTTTAACTTCCTGACTGATGTCTTGAGATGTTGCTTCAAGATATACACATCTATTTTGTGAAGTGCACCAGTTCCTCCTGCAGCAAAGCACCCCTGCAACATGATGCTGCCCCGCCCGTGCTTCACGGTTGGGATGGTGTTCTTCGGCTTGCAAGCCTCCCCCTTTTTCCTCCAAACATAACGATGGTCATTATGGCCAAACAGTTCTATTTTTGTTTCATAAGACCCGAGGACATTGATTGTTAGTAAGAATTACAAGAAACTGCCATGTGGGGAATCGTAAGTTGCTCGTTTCATCTTGTTCTTCATACTATGTCTTGTTTTGAGGTGTTTTGACTGATTTCATGTCAACGCTAATATAGCTAAAATCCTCTAGATAGCTAACCAACAACTGTAACGATGTATTTGAGAGACAAATCATCAAATCAAATCAAATTTTATTGGTCACATACACATGGTTAACAGATGTTTTTGCAAGTGTAGCGAAATGCTTGTGCTTCTAGTTCTGACAGTGCTGGTATATCTAACAATACCTAACAAGTGCTCATTGTGCAATACCTAACAAGTGCTCATCTAAAATGCCCCTGTAGTTGTGCACGCTGGTCTATAATGGTGGTCCTGTTTTCTGCAGTACTGCGATTGGCCTTTATCTTCCTTGGCTTCAATGTGAGGTGGCAGTCGTTCTCTCCTGCGACATGGTATGAATTATAGGCCTACCCATTAAGGCTCCATTGAACTTGGCAAACTACCTGCCCTCCAGGACACCTACACCACCCGATGTTACAGGAAGGCAATAAAGATCATCAAGGACAACAACCACCCGAGCCACTGCCTGTTCACCCCGCTATCATCCAGAAGGCGAGGTCAGTACAGGTGCATCAAAGCAGGGCCCGAGAGACTGAAAAACAGCTTCTATCTCAAGGTCATCAGACTGTTAAACAGCCACCACTAACATTGAGTGGCTGCTGCCAACATACTGACTCAACTCAAAAATGCATCACTAGCCACTTTAAACAATGCCACTTAACATAATGTTTACATACCCTACATTACTCATCTCATATGTATATGTATATACTGTACTCTATCATCTACTGCATCTTGCCATCTTTATGTAATACATGTATCACTAGCCACTTTAAACTATGCCACTTTCCTGTTTACATAACCTACATTACTCATCTCATATGTATATACTGTACTCGATACCATCTACTGCATCTTGCCTATGCCGTTCTGTACCATCACTCATTCATATATCTTTATGTACATATTCTTTATCCCTTTACACTTGTGTGTATAAGGTAGTAGTTGTGGAATTGTTAGGTTAGATTACTTGTTGGTTATTAATGCATTGTCGGAACTAGAAGCCCAAGCATTTCGCTACACTCGCATTAACATCTGCTAACCATGTGTATGTGACAAATACAATTTGATTTGACCATTTGATTTGATTTGAACTTTGTTTTTTATATCACTCTATTCAATTCAATGAGTGTCTCCACGAAAATAGAATTTATTTAAAAAAAACTACTATTGGAATGTTGTTCAGTATCTATGGGATGCCATTATCAGTTATATTCTTCACATTTATCAATAACTTAGATTAATTTATAGGAAGGCATACTTTAACTATCCACATAATCATAAAATATATCAGTAATTTTAATTTAATTGGGGAAATTAATATGAACTCTTTCAATATAATTCTGTATCCAGCACTACATAATCATAAAATATATCAGTAATTTTAATTTAATTGGGGAAATTAATATGAACTCTTTCAATATAATTCTGTATCCAGCAGTAGCCTGTGCTGTCTAATGGTATGTGTAGTTCTCAGTTCAGAGATAAAATAAAACTGTTTGATTGCTATCCCTGGCAATAGTTTAAGGTGGTGATTCAGAGAGAAGAATAACATGTCCATAATAGGAATGGTGTGGCTGTACCATTTCCCTACGTGCAAGGGGGGAACTGTGCAAACTTTGTTTTAAAGTTGACAATTGAAAAACGCGAGAAAGAAAACACATTCTATAATATACAACAGAAATATAATTTGGAAATAAGTAGAACATATGAACAGTCGTTTTTTTGTTTATTGCAGGTTGCTTTTCTGTTTTAGTACAAAAGCCATCGTATCTCGCTCCACTGTGTGTCCCCCCCGGATGACTGCATGAAATAGAACAACCCAGTATGCCCTGAGACCAGGATCCATATGCACAGTTACTAGCAGAGAACTGTGAAAGAACAGTTATTGACAGTTCATTTATATAAACATTTCGATGACATTTGACTGGTAAACAATGTAATCAAGAAGGGAGAGGGGAGGGGGGAGAGAGATTATCCAATCAAGGATTGTCAGAAACACATGGCAAGCAATTTACAATTTGTTTTTTTTGTTGAGGCGCACCATGGCAGCTCGTTCAAGGTAAGCAGAGAACGTTAGCTAACCTACGAACTATCTCAAATCCATTTGACCATAGCTAGCTAAAAAGACGCTAAGTCGTTCCAAAAGTTGAGTTTGACTCGTTACTTTGATAACTACGTTTTTGAATATCGCTAGAAGCGTGTTTTTAAACGGAGTTTGGCGAAGTTATTTGCCATTTTTAAAGCGTAATAAAATAAACAACCTGAATTGGTAACGCGGCTAGCGTAGCCGAAGGAGGTGGAATCAGCTGGAACTAGCCTGCTCACTGCCACAGCTGTGGTGTGTGATTTAGCTAGCAAACTGGTGCCACTGCTAACCAGCTGATCGACGATGTCAGTGTATTTTTAGATTTAGGAGCTAGCGCACGACCTCACCACCGGCTAACATTTTAGTTAGCTCATTTAGATAACAATTCCGTCGTGTTTGTTTTTTAAATTAGTCGATATATATTAGTTTGCCAGCTAACATTATTTTGGATAACAAAATAACTGGCCATTATGTAATGTGGTCCTGCGAGTTTAACTAGCTAACGTTCCTTAGCAAACGTTACTCACGAATTTAGCTACTAGATATTTAATTGTCACGTCAGAAGTTTGATCTTTCACTCCATCCTGGCAGTGTTAGTAAGATGCCTATCTAGCAGTTCGCATGCTGTTTTTTAAACTAGATTTTGCGTTTTAAACCTGATACTGATAGGTAACGTTAACCGTAGTTTAATTTCGGACAGAAAAACTAGCTACTAGTATACTTTCAATCATTCCTTGTTATACATTTTTACTTGCTAACCAGCAGGATTGAATATGGCGAATAGCTAACCACCGCGCATGAACAGCTGATTTCCTTTTTTAGAGGTCTCAAATCGAAACTTGTTTAGCAAATAAATACAATTTCCCTAAACGCAGGGAAAGGAGGAATGCGAGTTTACCATGTCTCCATCCATTGTACCTTTTTTATATCAATATTTTTAGCTACTCAACTTTTTAATATCAGGTTTGAAATGAATAGTTATTGTTGACGAAACCATCAATAGTTGCTGATAGTCCCTTGTCTAAAAACTCTCCATATTGTCTCTCTGCGTAAAGCCATAATAGTCCTAGATATAGATTGATTGGCCTAATAAGGAAAATAATACAAGTTAATTATGCCCACAGTACCCTGCTATCACATCCTTATATTGAGTACAGGTTCACACATCCCATGCATGCAGCAGCATGGCAGACACACACCTGTGTTTGGGGTTGATGAAAGTTAATTCCGTCTACTGCCTTTGTATAGCATTGAACCCTACTCTTGTCTACTACTGGGAGAAACCATTGCACCAGCTGATGTGGAGGGGTAAACTGTCCTCATGAAGCTAAACCTTAAAGGTGTAGCACAGGAGAAATGGACCCATTTGTATATGAAGAATGTAGCTATTTGCGCTTAGGTATCAACTCTGTAGTCTCTTCAAATCACTCTCTAAGCATTTCACTGTAAATTCTACACTTATCTTTGGTGCGTGTGACAAATAGTTTGATTTTAAATCTAGACTAGAGAAAAATAAATGCTGTTGCACCTTGCTTACCAATAAAGATGGTTGGTTAATTTAAAAGCCATCTTTTTACTGAGACAAACTTCCTTTGTTTACCATCAGTGGCTGAATATCTTTTCACCTCCAATGTATACTAGTCAGTGGATTGTAAGTAATGATACAGGGTGAACCACATGTTGACCTTTGCCCACTGCAGGGGAAGGAGTCTCTCTGTCTTTCCCCTCCCCCACTCATCACACAGCCCTTCTCTTTAGTGGAGGCTAGTATGCTGCGTGTTGCTTCTACTTTGCTAACTACAGACAGCCCTGCGCCTCTTATAAAACTTAAAAGCCTGCCATCAGCCGACTTTTGTGGTTCGGAGGAATTCCAGTGCAGGCGCCTGCCAACGTTTTGCCTGTAGGTCTCAGCAAGGCCTACGTTATGTTATAGTATGTTATGTTATAGTATGCCCTTTGTATTTTAATGATGTCATGCAGACATGGTCGTGATATAGGCCTACATTTTGGATAAAGGCTCATTCTTGCATCCCTTCTGAAAAGCCAGACACTACACAGGCTACATTATGGGATGGCTGGATTTAGAAGTAGCACTAGCTTCATGAATGATCCTTCTCGTCCTTATCAGTCTGGTGTGTTCTTGTGCCTTCATTTAAGAGAGAGGAGATGAGATTTTGGGTGAGGAGGGTGATAATCAGTTTTAAGGGGACCTAGGGGTTAGTGTGCATCAGACCACCACTGTGGCAGGCAGCTTTACTACAGTGGCTGTACATGATTTACACTTGTAAATAGCATCACATGGGAATCAAAATGGCATGCCCGTACTCCAATATTTCACAATAATGCCTTGCGTTCTTGAGGGTGATCCAAATGTGGAATCTGTACCCTTGCTGATTTTTGTATTTAGCTAGGCAATTCAGTTAAGAATACAATTCTTATTTTACAATGACAGCCTAACCCGGCCAAACCCTAATCCGGGCGACGCTGGGCCAATTTTGCGCCGCCCTATGGGACTCCCAATCACTGCTGGTTGTGATACAACCTGGACTCAAACCAGGATGTCTGTAGTGACGCCTCTAGCACTGAGATGCAGTGCCTTACACCACTGCGCCACTCAGGAGCCCATATCATGGACCGTAATGGTTTGAAAACATGCCAAGATTTGAAAGATAATCAAATTGTATTCATCACATGTTTTGTAAAAAACAGGTGTAGACTAAGAGTGAAATGCTAACTTACAGGTCCTTACCCACAATGCAGCGAGAAAGGAAAAATAATACACAAGTAAAACACATAATAGATGCTCACTGAGTAAGGATTACTTGGCTATATACATGGGGTACCAGTACTGAATAATGACAACTTGGCTATATACAGTTGAAGTTGGAAGTTTACATACACATAGGTTGGAGTTATTAAAACTTGTTTTTCAACCACTCCACAAAACAATAGTACGCAAGTATAAACACCACGGGACCACGCAGCCGTCATACCGCTCAGGAAGGAGACTCGTTCTGTCTCCTAGAGATGAACGTACTTTGGTGCGAAAAGTGCAAATCAATCCCAGAACAACAGCAAAGGACCTTGTGAAGATGCTGGAGGAAACCGGTACAAAAGTATCTATATCCACAGTAAAACAAGTCCCATATCGACATAACCTGAAAGGCCGCTAAGCAAGCAAGAAGCCACTGCTTCAAAACCACCATTAAAAAAATACATTCAGGGACTTTTTATTCAGCTCATAAAACATGGGACCAACACTTTACATGTTGCATTTTTTTTGTTTTGTTCAGTATACATACAGGTATACCTCAAAATAAAGTGACAGACAGGTAGCAACAATGTACAGCAGTGTACAGTGCATTTGGAAACTATTCAGACCCCCCCTTATTCTAAAATGGATTAAATAAATGTTTTTCCTCAAATCTACACACTATCCCATAATGACAAATCAAAAACAGTAAAACATTTATTTATTTATGTTTACATATGTATTAAGATCCTTTGCTATGAGACTCGAAATTGAGCTCAGGTGCATCCTGTTTTTATTCATCTTTTGATGTTTCTACAACTTGATTGGAGTCCGCCTGTTGTAAATTCAATTGATTGGACATGATTTGGAAAGGAACACCCCTGTATATATAAGGTCCCACAGTTGACAGTGCATGTCGGAGCAAAAACAACTCCGTGGGGTCGATGGAATTGTCCGTAGAGCTCTGATAAGGGATCATGTTGAGGCACAGATCTGGGGAAGGTGCCAAAAAAGTTCTGCGGCATTGAAGGTCCCCAAGAACACAGTGGCCTCCATCATTCTTAAATGGAAGAAGTTAAGGAACCACCAAGACTCTTCCTAGAGCTGGCCGCCCGACCAAACAGAGCAATCGGGGGAGAAGAGCCTTGGTCAGGGAGGTGACCAAGAACATGATGGTCACTCCGACAGTGCTTCAGAGTTCCTCTGTGGAAATGGTTGTCCTTCTGGAAGGTTCTCCCATCTCTGCAGCACTCCACCAATCAGTCTTTTATGGTAGAGTGGCCAGACGGTAGCCACTCCTCCCAGATGATCTGGTCTGATGAAACCAAGATTGAACTCTTTGGACTGAATGCCAAGTGTCACGTCTGGAGGAAACCTGGCACCGTCCCTACAGTGAAGCATGGTGGTGGCAGCATCATGCTGTGGGGAGGTTATTCATCAGCAGGGACTGGGAGATTAGTCAGGATCAAGGGAAAGATCAATGGAGCAAAGTACAGAGATCTTTGAAGTCCTGTGCATTCTGGAGCAGGTTCTCAGACTGGGGCGGCGGTTCACCTTCCAACAGATCAACAACCCTGAGCACACAGCCAAGACAACGCAGGAGTTGCTTTGGGACAAGTCTCTGAATGTCCTCAAGTGGCCCAGCCAGAGCCCGGACTTGAACCCAATTGAACGTTTCTGGAGAGACCTGATAGTAGTTGTGCATCGACGCTCTCATCCAACCTGACAGAGCTTGAGAGGATCTACAGAGAAGATTGGGAGAAAGTTGCAAAAAACTGGTGTGACCAGCTTGTAGCGTCATACCCAATAAGACTCGAGGCTGTAATCTCTGCCAAAGGTGCTTCAACAAAGTACTAAGCAAACGTTCTGAATACTTATGTAAATGTAATATGATGATTATTAAAAAAAATATATATATATTTTTTCCTAAACGGTTTTATGCTTTGTCATTATGGGGTATTGTGTGTAGATTGGTGAGGGGGAGAAACTGTCATCCATTTTGGAATAAGGCTGTAACGTAAACAAAATATAGAAAAAGTCAAGGGGCCTGAACTTTCCGAATGCACTGTATGTGATGAGTCAATGGGGACCTTGTATGCTACAAAAATGTTTTGGTACCCTTCCCCAGATCTGTACCTTGACACAATCTTGTCTAGGAGATCTACGGACAGTTCCTTCAACCTCATGGCTTGATTTTTGCTCTGACATGCACTGTCAGCTGTGGGACCACACCAAATCATGTTCAATCAATTGAATTTACCACAGGTGAACTCTAACCAACTTGTGGAAACATATCAAGGATGATGGGCTTCCGAGTGGCGCAGCAGTCTAAGGCGTGCATCTCAGTACACTACAGTCCCTGGTTCGAATCCAGGCTGTATCATAGGGCGGCACACAATTGGCCCAGCATCGTCCAGGTTTGGCCTGGGTAGGCAGTCCATTGTAGATAAGAGTTTGTTCTTAACTGACTTGCCCAGTTAAATAAAGGTTTCAATAAATCAAAAAAATGATCAATGGGAATAGGATGCACATGAGCTCAATTTCGAGTCTCATAGCAAAGGGTCTGAATACTATATTAAGGTGTCTATTTTTTTTGTTATTTTTTACATGCATATCCAGGGGCACACTCCAACACTCAGACAGAATTGACCAATAAAGCATTTGTTTAGTGAGTCCGCCAGATCAAAGACAGTAGGGACGACCAGGGATGTCCTCTTGGTAAGGGTGTGAATTGAACCATTTCTCTGTCCTGCTAAGTATTTTTTTAATTTTTTTTAAATGTAATGAGTACTTTTAGGTGCCAGGGAAAATGTATGGCGTAAAAAGTACATTATTTTCTTTAGGAATGTAGTTTAGTAAAAGTTGTCAAATATAAATAGTAAAGTACACATACCCAAACTGTTTAAGTAGAACTTGTAAAAATACTATACACCACTGGGTAGTGAGCGTGTTCTAGGAACCTCCTATAGAATTACATGAATCAGGGCAGAGCAGGACGATAGCCAACCTGTTTGAGGGCAGTCTATTTTGTTGCCAGATTTCCAAATGACAATTGAAGCTACATCCAAGTTCTCCACCCAGATCAAGTTATCCACACCCTTCTTACTTCAACAGAGCTGATTTTTTTTTTTAAATCCAGTAAAGTAAGTCGTTGTCCATTTTTATATGTATTCTGGCAGTGTGCCATTCTAGAGGGAGTGTTTGAAACAGATGATGTCAACCCCATAGGACTGTGTCTCTGTCTATAATTACACCTGTCTCCAGATACAGTGCCTTCAGAAAGTGTTCATACCCCTTGACTTGACTTCACATTTGTTGTTACAGCCTGAATTCAAAATTGATCAAATATATTTTCTCTTACCCATCTACACATCATACACCATAATGACAATGAAAACGTGTTTTTAGACATTTTTGCCAATTTATTAAAAATAAAATACAGGAAAATCTCATGTTTTCACACCCCTGAGTCAATATTTTTAATGTACTTTTGGCATTGATTACAACTATGGGTCTTTATGGGTAAGTCCCCAAGCGTTCCATACCTGGATGGTGCAACATTTACCACTTTTGAATTTATTTTTAAATTCTTCAAGCTCTGCCAAATTGGTTGTTGATAATTTTAAACAATTTCAGGTCTTGGCCCATATTTTTTAAGTAGATTAACTGAAAGACCTTCACTGTCTTCTTGGTAAGCAACTCGTGTTAATTTGGCCTTGTGTTTTACTTAATTATCCTGCTGAAAGGTGAATTTGTCTCCCAGTGTCTGTTGGAAAGCAGACTGAACCAAGTTTTACTCTAGGATTTTGCCTGTACTCTGCTCTATTCTGTTTCTTTTTATCCTAAAATAAATCCCATATCCATAACATGATGCGGCCACCGCCATGCTTGAAAATATGAACGGAATGCTTTGTATCCAGGACCAAAAGTCAATTTCTTTGCCAAATATTTTGCAGTGTTACTTTTGTGCCTTGTTGCAAACAGGATGCATGTTTTGGAATATTTTTATTCTGTACAGACTTCCTTTTCACTAGGTTAGTATTTTTGGAGTAACAACTGATGGATCAACATTGTATTCTCCTTTCACAGCCATTAAACTCTGTAACTGTTTTAAAGTCACCATTGGTCTCATTGTGAATTCCCTGAGCAGTTTCCTTCCTTTCCGGCAACTAAGTTAGGAAGGACGCCTGTATCTTTGTAGCGACTGGGTGTATTGATACACCACCCAAAGCATAATTAATAACTTCACCATGCTCAAATGGATGTTTAATGTCAGCTTTAAAAAAATACAAAATACATTCTATATTTTTAAACCATGTGCCCTTTGTGAGGCATTGGAAATCCTCCCTGGTCTTTGTGGTTGACTCTGTCTGAAATTCACTGATCGATTGAAGGACCTTACAATTATCTGTATGTGTGGGGTACAGGGATGATTTTTGAATGACTACCTCATGTTAAACAGTTATTGCTCACAGTGAGTCCATGCAACTTACGGGTTTAGCACATTTTTTTGGGGTCCTGAACTTATTTAGGCTTGCCATAAAACAAAGGGTTCAATACAATTCAATACATTTTCATGACAAAATGGGGGTATTGTGAGTGTATACCAGTAAAATGTGTTTTCTCAATTGAATCACTTTTAAAATTCAGACTGTAACCCAACACTGTGGAAAACGTTAAGGGGTGTGAATACTTACTGAAGGCACTCACTGAATGATGGAACCCCCCCCAATTACACCATTTTGGACTCTCAAAATTATTCTGGTAATGGTGTACTTTGTATAATAAATCCAATCCAACTTGCTCTCCTTATGAAGCCAAAATCCTAACCTGAGATCTACCCAAGTATTTCGATTTTTCGCCCAAGTCTTCCATTTTTGATATCTGTGCATCATTGAATTTACCCTGAAGTCTGAGTTAAGCATATACAGACTTGAGAAATGTGTTCTGTTCAAAGTGTCCACTCTAAACCTGTCTGATTTTTTTTCTTTTCTTTTTTCCTCCCCCCACACACACAGCTACAATGAGGAGAGGAACCTCCTTCGCATCCAAGAGCGGGAGCGGCGGAATCAGGGAACCTTCCAGGAGAAGGAGTTCTACCAGGAGACCGTTCCCCTATTCGGGGAACCCTATAAGGTCAGACTACTTCCTGTTCTTTCTTTTCTTCTTCTCTAGGCCCTTAGTATGTCCTCCTGCAGTCCTAATAACAACTACAAACATTCCGACGTATTCCCAAAATACAGGTTATTTTATATGATGCTATTAATTATTCTATTTGAAATAAGAGAATTAGAGGCCAGAGGAAGTGTTTTGCTTGATGACTTCATGACCAATGCGTTTGCACGTTGATAATGTAACAGTTTGTTTTGTAACACAGCCCACGTGTCAGTGTGTCGCTCTTAAGAGATGAGCTGTTGTGAATTCGACTGCAACCTTTTATTAGAAACTCCTCAGAACATCTCGTTGATGTAGTTAGGCGTTGCTCTGGACGTGATGACCTGCGTTCATACCGTGACCCCCCCTCTTTGCCCTAGGTCTAGTTACCACTGAAGTCAAATAAAATTGGTTTGTCATATGCTTCCTAAACAACAGGTGTAGACTAATAGTGAAATGCATCATTACGAGCCCTTCCCAACAATGCGCAGAGAAAACACAAGGAATAAATACACAATGAGTAACGTGGTACCAGTACAGAGTCGATGTGCAGGTGTGTGAGGTAATTGACGTAGATATGTATGTATAGGTAGGGCTAAAGTGACTAGCAACAGCATAGATAATAAAGAGTTAGTGACAGAAGGGTCAATGCTGATTGTCCAGGTAGCTATTTGCTTAACTATTTAGAAATCTTTTGACTTAGGGGTAGACTATGTTCAGGGTCCTGTTGGGTCCAGACTTGATGCATCGGTACCGCTTGCCGTGTGGTAGCAGAGAGAACAGTCTATGACGTGGGTGGCTGGAGTGTTTGACCATTTGTAGGGCAAATTGTCAAACTCTCCAGCCACCCACGTCATAGACAGACTGTTCTCTCTGCTACCGCACGGCAAGCGGTACCGATGCATCAAGTCTGGACCCAACAGGACCCTGAACAGACACCACTTGGTATCCAGGTCCTCAGTGGCAGGGAGCTTGGCCCCAGTGATGTACTGGGATATGCACACTGACCTCTGTAGCTCCTTGTGGTTTGATGCTAAGCAGTTGCCATACCAAGCGGTGATACAGCCTGTCAAGATGCTCTCATTGATGGAGCTGTAGTGAATGCTAGCTCCAGGCTCAAGGGTGTTTTTTTTTACCTTCTCTTATGTAATTGGCTCAGCCTAGTGCAGGGATGGGGCAACTCCAGTCCCCTGGGGCCTGATTGGTATCACACTTTTGCCACAGCTAACACACCTGACTCCAATCATGATCTTCAGTTTAGAATGCAATTAGTTTAATCAGCTGTGTTGACGAGGGATGTGGACAGTGTGTGACACCCCTCCAACCCCGGAGGACTGGCGCAGCCCATCCCTGATTTAGGGAATAGGCCTGGCTTTGAGTCATTCTTAGGGAGGTCTGAAATGAGTTGGGGCCAGGGTGGACTGTGTGTGTGCATACTATATACATGCATTTGGAAAGTATTCAGACCCCTTGACTTTTTACAGATTTGGTTACATTTCAGCTTTATTCTAAAATTGATTTAAATTTAATGTTTTTCTTCAATCTACACACAATACCCCATAATGGTAAAGCGAAACCAGGATTTTAGAAACTTTTGCACACAAAAAAAAACTGATACCATATTTATGTACGTATTCAGACCCTTTGCTTTGAGACTCAAAATTGATTCGGGTGAATCCTGTTTCCATTGGTTATGCTTGATGTTTCTACTATGTGATTGGAGTCCACCTTTTTGGTAAATTTAAAATTTACTGGACATGATTTGGAAAGGCACACACCTGTCTATATAAGGTCCCACAGTTTGACAGTGCATGTCAGAGCAAAAATCAAGCCATGAGATCGAAGGAATTGTGTCGAGGCACAGATCTGGGGAAAGGTACCAAAAACATTCTGCAGCATTGAAGGTCCCCAAGAACACAGTGGCCTCCATCATTCTAAAATAAAATATGTTTTAGAACCACCAAGACTCTCCTAGAGAGAGCTGGCCACCAGACCAAACTGAGAAATCGGGAGAGAAGGGCCTTAATCAGGGAGGTGACCATGAACCAGATGGAGCTCTGTCAGAGTGACCAATTTTTCTGCAGAAATGGTCATCTTTCTGGAAGGTTCTGCCATCTCTGCAGCACTCCACCAATCAGGCCGTTATGGTGGAGTGGCCAGATGGAATCCACTCCTCAGTAAAATACACATGACAGCCCACTTGGAGTTTGCTGAAAGTCACCTAAAGGACATTCAGACCATGAGAAATAATATTCTCTGGTCTGATAAAACCAACTCTTTGGTCTGAATGCCAAGCATCATATTTGGAGGAAAGCTGGCACCATCACTACGGTGAGGCTTGGTGGTGGCAGCATCATGCTATGGCTATATTTTTCAGGGATTGGGAGACTAGTCAGGATCAAGGGAAAGATGAACAGAGCTCCTTAATGATAAACTGCTCCGGACCTTAGACTGGGGCGAAGGTCCACTTCCAATGAGACAACGGCCTTAAGCGCACAGCCTAGACAACGCAGGAGTTGCTTTGGGACAAGTCTCTGAATGTCTGTGAGTGTCCCAGCCAGAGCCCGGACTTGAACCCGATCGAACATCTCTGAGGCGACCTGATAATAGCTGTGCAGCTACGCTCCCCATCCAACCTGACAGAGCTTGAGAGGATCTGCAGACTAGAATGAGAGAAACTCCCCAAACACAGGCGTGCCAAGCTTGTAGCGTCATACCCAAGAAGACTCTAGGCCGTAATCGCTGCTAATGGTGCTTCAACGTACTGAGAAAAGGGTCTAAATACTTATGTAAATATAATATTTCACTTTTTATTTTTAATACATTTGTAAATTTCTAAACCTGCTTATGCTTGGTCATTATTGGGTATTGTGTGTAGATTGAGGGGAGGGGGGACTTTATTTATTTTATTTTATTTTACCTTTATTTAACCAGGCAAGTCAGTTAAGAACAAATTATTATTTTCAATGATGGCCTAGGAACAGTGGGTTAACTGCCTGTTCAGGGGCAGAACGACAGATTTTGTACCTTGTCAGCTCGGGGATTTGAACTTGCAACCTTTCGGTTACTAGTCCAATGCTCTAACCACTAGGCTACCGACTAATTAATACATTTTAGAATAAGGCTGTAACGTAACAAAATGTGGAAAGTCAAGGGGTCTGAACTTTACAAATGCACTATGTACAAAAGTATATAGATACGAATGCACTGTATATACATAAGTATATGGATACCCTTTAAAATTAGTGGATTCGGCTGACATCACTTGAGTTCCAAACTGCCTCTGGAAGCAACATCGGCACAAGAACTGTTCGTCGGGAGCTTCATGAAATGGGTTTCCATGGCCGAGCAACAGCACACAAGACTAAGATCACCAAGCGCGGGCTGGAGGGGTTGTAAAGTTTGCCGTCATTGGACTCTGGCGCAGTGGAAACTGTTCTCTGGGGTCATGAATCAAGCTTCACCATCTGGCATTCCGACAGATGATTCTGGGTTTGGCGGATGCCAGGAGAACACTACCTGCCACAATGCATTGTGCCAAGTAAAGTTTTGTGGAGGAGGAATAATGGTCTGGGGCTTTATTACATTGTTCGGGTTTGGACCCTTAGTTCCAGTGAAAGTAAATCTTAATGCTACAGCATACAATGACATTCTAGATGATTCTGTGCTTCCAACTTTGTGGCAACTGTTTTGGGAAAGGCCCTTTCCTGTTTCGGCGTGCCAATGCCCCTGTGCATAAAGCGAGGTCCATACAGAAATAGTTTGTCGAGATCGATGTGGAAGAACTTAACTGGCCTGCACAGAGCCCTGACCTCAACCCCATCAGTGCCCGACCTTACTAATGCTCTTGTGGTCTACGCAGCATGTGGATGGAAATCCCAGCCTGTTATTGGGTGAGGACTGCAAGTCCCCAAGTGAGCATGTAAATCCCAGCATGTGATTGGAGACAGATGGGAACCCCCAGCCAGTCATGTCCTCTGGAAATCGATGCAATCCCCAGCCAGCCACGTCTTCTGTAGATTATGGTGCTGTTCGGTTAATGAGGCCTCTTGGAGCCCCCTACCGTGTCACTACTCAGGAGGGAGTGGGAACCCCTGAGGAGTACTCTAAACCGGAGGGCCAACCAGTTAGTCCTGTCCCCCATCAGAGCCTGTCAGCTCCAGCAGCCGCTTGTTATTTAAAGCAGGGGTGGTTTTGTCTGGACTGGATACAGCTCTTGTCTAAATGGACTTTTCACCGGTTAATATAACTTGTGCAGCAGGTTGGGAGAATTGACATGGCAGGTCAGGATAATTAGGTTAAGGTTAGGAAAATGGTTTGGGTTATCAAAAATAAATTTTTATGTCAATTTGACAAAAGCTATTTAGTCTAACGGTTCAAATATCTGAACTTGTATTAATCATGGTCAAATTACCAACCATGAAATTAGTTATTAAAATTGCTAAATCGTCTCTCCGCCCAATGGCAAAATGTGTAGAATTGCAGAAAATAACTATAAATGTATCTCTGCGGTCAAGTAGGGCTGCTAAAAAAATGTTGCTTGCAAGGTGTGGGGGGTGCCCCGCGAACACAATTTCGGGCCCCCAAAATGCTAGGGCTTTTGTCGTTATGGATGTGGCTATGCAGACCCTCGAGCCACTGCACTTCCTCATGAGCTACAATCAAAGTTGCCCACCCCTGATTTTTTAAAGGAACACAGTTCGCTATTTAGGCTCCCTAGGAAATAAGATGGTGTGGCTTAAAATAATGTAATTTGGTGAGACTCTCTTTTTAATTCCGTGTCTGTGTGCTGGTTGGCCTTCGTGCCCAGTGGGTCAGTGAGAGGCTGTATGAATTTAAAAAATATATATATTATTTATTTATTTAACTAGGCAAGTCGGTTAACATTCTTATTTACAATTACGGCCTACCAAAAGGCCGCCTGTGGGGATGGGGGCTGGGATTAAAAATAGAGGACAAAACGCATCACGACAAAGACACCACAATACTACATAGAGACCTAAGACGACAAAGCATGATAGCAACACATTACGATGACAACATGGCAGCAGCAGCACAACATGATAGCAGCACAAAACATGGTACAAACATTATTGGGCACACGGGAAGCGATGCATTGTCTGTGTTGTCAGGGAAGTGGGCCAAGATGAGCTTGAGATGGCTTGAGATGTTTCTAAACAATCCTTAAAACAAAACAAAAAAAAACATGAAAATTAGAAATAGTTGTGAAAATATGAACCAAATAACGTTATTAGATCATTTTCTAGTCCTCAAGTAGCATACCACCCTTTCTAATTAACACCGCCTCAATCACTCTTTCAGTCAACCCTCCCTTTTCTCCTGTTAACTCAGTCATTTCTTATAAAGAAGCACTGCTTTCCCTTGGTGGCTGGCAGCTGTAAAGTATATCTCTTTACCATGGCTAAGCTGATTGCTTTGTTTGTTCAGTGGATGAATGGGAGGCTCTGTTTCCTTGGTCGGCTGCCTGTTGTGATGCATTTGGTTCATTCTGGCAAATCCTTATGTTGTGTTGGCGTCAGTTGGGTCTGTGAACAAGGCCAGCCTCTCAAGGTGAACAATGTTGTAGGATGTGAATTAGCTGTCACTAACATCCCAGGGCTTAGGGTTAGGTACTGCTGGTTTATTCACAATGCATAGCGTCTCATATTGACCAGAGAGAAGTGAGGTAGGAGCCTGTTAGGGACAGGCATTGTACTCGCTCAGGCCATGTGAATTGATGGTGAAGCAAAGCATAGGTGGATTCTTTGTCTTCACGAGGTGATGCTGTACCAAAGGTGCTGGATAAATGGAAGGTGTCTTACTCAGGCCGTTTTACCATTTTGACCAAAAAATTGGCACAGTTCCCGTCTGTTTAAGGGGTGGCTCTCCCATAGGCACCAATGCGACAGCAGTTTGGCCTGGTCTACTTAGTTCTTTGACCTGTATATGAACCAGAAATAAGGAGCCAGCGAGTTGTCTCGCTTCCTCTTCAGTTTCTGTGTCTTCTACTGTAGGGACTTTGGCAACCTTATTCTCCTCCCTTCTCCTGGCGTGTACTCTTGCACACTCCCCGCCATGCATTCCACAATAGTGGAAACTCCCTTCAAGCCAATGCTTACACCAATCCTATACGTCCTTAAAATCCATGACGGAGTGTGTTGGTGAAGGCTAAAGGTTGCATCCAGATGCGTCCCCCCCCCCATCTATCTCCTGAACCACAGCCCAACGTTGCCCTTATTCTGAAGAGGATGTTTTGGAGTGACGCAGTGAGCCCATACAGCCCTTGGGGTTAGCTAGCTAATGTAACCGAGAACTTCATCTTGTCTACTCTCCTGCTTTTTAAAGGTCATATTGATTGGTTGCCAAAAAGTCAGCTACATACAGAGACGAAGGGCAACAGTAATATTTAGATAGTTAAACCATGGTTTTATCTATAAAGAACACAGTTCGGCTGATTTCTATCTAGTTAAATCATGGTTTTTAAAGGTAGACTCAGCGATGCAAAGTAAACATTTTAGCAGTATCAGGTCAACTTCCGCAACAACGAAGAGCGTGTAGCAAGATGTTATTCTCCTCCTCAGTCTCAGACTGTATTGTTCTTATTAATTTTCAAGGCTAACAACTACTGTCGCGCTGATAAGAACCCATCTTCTTAACAACACTGATGTACCTGAGTAACCTTTTCTTTTCTGTTTCAGACGAACAAAGGAGATGAGCTGTCTAGCCGTATCCAGAGGATGCTGGGTAGTTATGAGGATGTGAACAATCCCAACACTCAGTGTTTGGACAGCAGCTTCTCTAAGGACCCTCAATCTCATGTCACCACAAAGTATGGGCGGCCATCTCGCAGCCGAGACCGAGCGAAGCCTCCATTCCAGAACCCTCCTCAGTACGGGGCAAGCCAGAGCCAGAGTAGTGGTCCGCCCCGTGGTAACCACTCTGGCCAGCCTCTGAAGAAGATCCACGGTCCTTCCTCCTCCTACACCCAGTCCTCCCTGAGTCTCAGCCAGGGCCAGGCCTGCCCAGACCCACACCAGAGAAAGACTGAGCTCTGGCCAGACCTGAGGGAGTGTGCCAGTCTTCCTCCAGTCCTCTCCGCCCTGTCCCCCCCAGCCGATCCCCTATCCCCCCTACATTCCAGTGACCCCAGCGACTCTGAACACCAGGACTCCCCCCTGCACCCTGAGAGGCTCCCGGCCTCTCCCCTACACCCTGACTCACACTTCCCCATGGTGTCCCCCTGGATGACCCCCAGAGAGACATCCCACCTCCGGCCATCGATGGAGCAACCCTACCCTCTCAGACCTTCCCTCCACCCCTGGCCTCCAAACCCAACCTGGTCATGCCCCAGAAGCCAACAGCCTACGTCCGGCCCATGGACGGCCAGGACCAGGTGACCAGCGAGTCTCCGGACCTCAAGCCCTCTCCAGAAGACTTCCATGGGCAGTCTTATCATGAACCCTTACCAGACTTGAAAAGCACCAAGCCCAGCCTTTCCAAACTGAAGATACCATCACAGTCTATAGAGGTAAGCAGAATCATGTTCTGTTTTTAACTGTGTGTGTGTGTGTGTTCCTTATTTTGACTAGCCTATATAGCCTGCTGTGTGAGAAATATCAGTTAATACCAGACGCATAATGAACACACAAGCCTGGGAGATTGGGTTTAAACTGGACTTTAGATTAGAACTGGACGGTGGACTTTAGATGGAAGAAATAGTTGGTCAGCAAAGAAAAAGTTAAACATTACGTAACATCAAACTAACAAACCTTGAACATATCCTAAAAATGGAACATGTATCAGATGGGCCTGTTTCTTAGTTGGTTAATATTGAACTTTTGGATGCCTCGACTTGCTCTGGAAAGTAGCTCTTCCAAAGTTTGATCAGCTTAAAACTACAGACGGATAACCATTTTTGGAGAGACAGCATTCAGGCCCAGTGTCGATGTAGCTTATTGACACACTCTGTGAGGCTAGGTCAGCTCAGTGGAAATCATGCAGAACGAAATGTCAGAGATTTGCATGCTCTAGTCTAGTCCTATTCTCTCTCTCTGGGGGGAATATTTCCATAATTGTCTTTGAGACTTTGTTTGTGTCCCAAATGGCACCTTGTTCCCTACCTAGTGTACTACTTTTGAGCGGGGCCCTCATAGGGCTCTGGTCTAAAGTAGTGCACTATAAAGTGAATAGGGTTCCATAGGGCTCTGGTCTAAAGTAGTGCACTATATAGGGAATAGGGTTCCATAGGGCTCTGGTCTAAAGTAGTACACTATATAGGGAATAGGGTTCCATAGGGCTCTGGTCTAAAGTAGTGCACTATATAGGGAATAGGGTTCCATAGGGCTCTGGTCTAAAGTAGTGCACTATATAGGGAATAGGGTTCCATAGGGCTCTGGTCTAAAGTAGTGCACTATAAAGGGAATAGGGTGCCATTTGGGATGCAGACTTTGCGATGGGACCTCACCCTGCCTGTTTACCTGTAGGAGGAACAGACAATGGACACCAACAGAGAAATAATCTGTCCCCTAAATTTAGTGCATTCCACACCTGTGTCCTGTAGTCTCCAATGATAATGAATGCTCACCGAGACAGATGGGTGACCATTTGTCTCAATAAGTGAATGCTGGCATAATTGGTCTAATCGTTAGGAATGTGCGTCTTTTTCCCCTTTTTCAAGATTTCACACTTGTCTTGATACAGGGTCGGCCTAGCGGTTAAGAGCATTGGGCCAGTAACCAAAAGGTCACTGGTTCGAGTCCCTGAAGCCGACGAGGTTAAAAAATAAAATATGTCTGTCTGTGCCCTTGAGCAGTTTCTCCTGTGAGTCTCTGGATCAGAGCTAAATGACTAAGATACAGTACCTTAAGATGGTGTTCATATTCTACTTGTTGCAGCATGAATGCATTTTTTCTTCAAAATCTCACACACGACCCACATAATGACAAAGTGAAAACAACATGTTTTTAGACCTGTTTTCACATTTTATTGAAAGTTAAATATCTAATTGACAAAATTATTCACACACCTTGAGTCAATGTATGTATTGAGTCACCTTGAGTCAATGTATGTATTGAGTCACCTTAGTGACCTTCGGCAGCGATTTTACAGCTGTGAGTCCATTTTCAAGTCTTGCCATAGATTTCTAAAGTAGATTTAAGTCAAAACTGTAACTCGCCAACATCCATTACTTCTTGGTCGGAAACTCCAGTGTAGATTTGTACTTGTTTTAGGTAGAGTTCGACCAATTGTGATTTTTCAACACTGATACTGACTTGGAGGACCAAAAAAAATATATATTTTTGAGAAGAAAGTAAGCTAACGTTTAGGTTCCTTGCTCAAAACACATGAAAGCTGGTGGTTCAGAGAATCTTGTTTCTAATGGTCTGAGATGAGTCTTAAGGTGCTTTTTGACAAACTCCAAGCGGGCTGTCATGTGGCTTCCATCTGCCAATCTACCATAAAGGACTGCTTGGTGTAGTGCTGCAGAGATTTTTGTCCTTCTGGAAGATTCTCCCATCTCCACAGAGGAACTATGGAGCTCTGTCAAAGTGAGCATCGGGTTCTTGTTCACCTCACTGACCAAGGCTCTTCTCCCCCGATTGCTCAGCTTGGCTTGGCGGCCAGCTCTAGGTCTTTGTTGTTCTAAACTTCTTCCATTTAAGAATGATGGAGGTCACTGTGTGGACCTTCAATGCTTCAGACATTTTTTGGTACCCTTCCCCAGATCTGTGCCTCGACACAATTACTGTCTCAGAGCTCTACGGACAATTCCTTCGATCTCATTACTTGGTTTTTGCTCTGACATGCACTGTCAACTGTGGGACATTATATAGACAGGTGTGGCTTTCCAAATCATGTCCAATCAATTGAATTTACCACAGGTGGACTCCAATTAATTTGTAGAAACATCTCTCGGATCGTCAATGGAAACGGGATGCACCTGCGCTCAATGTTCGAGTCTCATAGCAAATGGTCTGAATACTTATGTAAATAAGGTATTTCTGTTTTTGTTTTGAATATATTTGCTAAAATGTCTGAACTGTTTTCTCTGTCATTATGGGGTATTGTGTGTAGGTTGAGGATTTTTATTTTAATACATTTTAACAAAATGTAGAAAAGTCAAGGAGTCTGAATACTTTCCGAATGCACTGTATATAGCACAATCGAATGGTTTTGACCGTTTAGAAGTTTTTATGGAGTGATCCTCTTCTCGATTCGTCCATGCGGTGCGCCTCGCAAAAGAGATTCCTCGTTATACAGGGTTTAGTTGATCATTTCATCTCTAAAAATTACCATATACACTGTTTTTTGTTTAAACAAACACTTCCAAAGCTATTGCTGATGGTGCAATTAAACAATCGACATAACATTTATTGTCAGCCCCGTTCAGCAGGTATAGCCAGATGACTTGCCTCCGGTAGCTTTTATTCCAGTGAAACAGAATTTTCAACAGAGGATAGATGGCAGTAACCAAGGAAATTAAATGGGTTGTCACTCAATGAAGAAGACTCATCAATTGTCACAAAAGATTATATATTTTTGGAGGGTAGAAAGAATAATGTAATCAATAGATTTTGTAACGTTTGAATCCATTTTCGGAGCTATGCAGGCTAGATTTGGACCGATTTCACTTGTAACTATGCATCGACCCCCGATTTTAAATGTTTATCTGTGAATTGTTACAACCCTGCTTGAGTCAACTTGACTAATCGGGTACTGTATGTTTTTGTAGGCCTAACAAATTCACTATGCAATGAATTCATTCCCCCCACTAATCACCTCACGGCCCTCATCATACTTGCAGATCAGATTTATAAAGCCTCAAATCCGACTAGAGAGTTCTCCCTCAGGTTGTTTTCACAGGGTTTCTTCTAGATCAAAATGGGGCTTAGGTGGTGGGCATAGCGAGGGTGTGACCAATGGCGTGGTCTCCGATCTAATATTTTATTGCCCCTCGGTAGCTGAGAACATTTAACTGTTTTAAAGTGGTTCTTCACATTTTGCCATGGGGCGGAGAGAAATCTTTACGGTTTTAAACCTAGTTTCCTGCTATTTTACTCATTTTGCTATGCTTTATGCCGTATTGTTATTCTGAGTGACTCAAACATAGTAATTAAAACCAATCATACCATTACATTTTTTTAAATTTTAGATTCTCCCTGACGATTATTTATATATATATATATATATATATATATATATATTTTTTTTTTATGTTGCCCTTCCAATACTTTTCTATGCATAAACCCTGGAAGAGCTGAGCTTGTTGACGATACTGTTTTGAGCCAAGATTATTCGCCAACTTTCTCTCCACCCAGTGAGGACGTCTTCTGAGAGCAGAGTGGCACACGTCATAGTTTTATTAACCCAGCCATTCCAAGGCTTGTCCACAATCCAAATATATTAACCGTCTCTCTTATGTGGATTGTGGCCAATCCCCCTCTCACCCTCCCTACCCACAGCCCAAGCTGCACCTGCAGCAGCTCTGCTCATTGTTGGGACCCCTTTCTCGCCCTGCCCTGGCCCCTGCCTCGCCCGGCCCTGGTACACGTGGACACTCACCCAGCAGTGCTGATTTGGCAGGCTGCTGTTTCCACCCATTGCGGGCGCTAATCCAGCAGAGGATAGCTGTGTAGTGACTCATAACCCCGAACCTTCAACTCACCCCTCACTCTACAAACTGAACACGAATAGAGCTGACGGGGTCAGATAACTCTCCTAGTCATTGTCAGAGAGGCACATCTGTTCTTGATTATATATTTCTATCCGAACATTCCACAATGTTGTGTCCTACTGAACACACGCAGTCCTGATGTTTCATTGATTTGAATCCATAGTGAATGTCCCGGAGAGTGGGTGATGTAGAGGTGTTTTTTTGTGTCTGGGGTTCCATTGGTTATCGAGCTTGAAGCTGCCTGCTCTCTCCCTCTCCGGCTACTTGAAGCATTGTGCTCCACTCTGCTGTCTAAGCCTTGCCTCAGTCATACAGTAGTGTAATGCTTCTGCGATTTAACAATGGAATTTAGCTCTCTCTCTGTCTCTGTCTCTGTCTCTGTCTCTGTCTGTCTCTCTCTGTCTCTCTCTCTGTGTGTGTTTGCCTGGGCAACTCAGACTCTGAGACACCTGGGAACCTTTGAGTGGGGGCTGAAGGTACGGAGAGAAACTGTTTGGTTCAATAAGTTTCCACATAGACCTATGAACTAAAACTAAAGAAATGCTTGCTTGTGAACAGTCTTCAATACGCTCAGCAAATGTTTTAAGTAAAGTACTGATTACAGAAGTGAAGCCGAGACGAAACATAGTAACGCGTTGGATCTGTAGCACACATGTTGGACATAATGACGTATGCTTAGTAGTGGGGACAGTCAGAAAAGTCTTCTTTTGGGCTCAGTGACGAGGCTGAAGTGAAAGGCGCTTTGAGAAATGGGTGTGTGTTTTTTGTGTGGCTTTGCACTTCAGCAAAACGCCCACACGCGCACACTGTCATCAGGCCCGGCAGTCTGGTGCTTGTTAACACGCAGTGAGACAATCACAGTCAGTAGTAATACATGGTTGTTGAGGAGGCTTCTCTGTAGCCACTGGCCAAACTCAAGGTAGGCCAAACAGATTCCTAGATTTTTATCACACAGTTGTACATTTCTAAGGCTGTATTCAGCCGAATTCTGATGTTTTTCTACTATTTGGTCTTTTAACCAATCAGATCGTTTGTCTATAATTGGGCTGCCTATGTAAACACAGCCTAAGTCTCCTCACCTAGAACTGCAATGCTCAAAGTAGCTAGACTATACTGACTGTCTGGTACACATAAGGAATGCAGTGAGGTGGTGTTGCTATGGTGATTGTTTGTTGTGATCCAGACCTGGTTCCTGTTTGGAAACAGTCCATGCCATTGTACCCCATCCCAGATCCCCAGCGTTGGTTAGTCGTGTGTGTATGTGTGTGTGTGTGTTGGAATGTGGTTGAGCAGTAGTCTGGTGGCCGACTCTACAGTAGTATGGGGTTTGGAAAGAAGGGTGTGTCGTGTTGGCAGTAAATATGATTCATTTTGGCTACGGAGTTAAAAAAAAATAAAAAATATGACTAATCTTGACATTGAGGCACACTGTAGGACTGCCAGGGACCTCGTGATACCATATTATCATGATACTTCGGCGCTGATACAATGTGTGTTACGACTCTATATATTGTAATTCAATGTTCCAAACATTGCTCACCATATGTCTGCTGCAGAGGGACAAGATGGAGACATGAGAAAACAAGTTTTGATCAGTCATGGAAATACTAGCGTAGACATTTTTTCTGCTCACTATTTAAAAACAAGATGGAGAATAAGCTATGAAGGAAAAATACTGGTATTTTGGTTCAGATGCAGCCAACTAGCGCAAAAATGAAATTGCGATATTGTCAAAACGACCGCCCCCTGCCCCCCTTCAAGAGGCTGAAGAAATTTGGTTTGACCCATAAGACCCTCACAAACTTCTGCAGATGCACCAATGAGAGCATTCTGCACCGCCTGCAACCTCACACTGTCTGCCCTCCCAGGAGATCTACAGCACCCGGTGTCACAAGAAGGCGAAGAAGATCAAGGACCTCAGCCACCTGAGCCACGTCCTGTTCACCCTGCTACCATCTAGAAGGTCATTAAGGACCTCAGCCACCTGAGCCACGGCCTGTTCACCCCGCTACCATCTAGAAGATCAAGGACCTCAGCCACCTGAGCCACGGCCTGTTCAGCCTGCTACCATCCAGAAGGCAGAGACAGTACAGGTGTATCAAAGCTGGGACCGAGAGACTGAAAGAAGCTGTTTATCTCCAGGCCATCAAGCTGTTAGTCATCATTAGCTGGCCTTGGTACCCTGCCCAGAACCTTACACTGTCCCTTTAGAGACTGCTGCCCTATATACATAGTCATTGAACACTGGTCACTTGAATAATGTTTACATACTGTTTTACCCACTTCATATGTACATTGTAGACAGTTTTGCCATACATTATCTATACTGAAGAACAAACTTCAATGATTTTACTGAGTTACAATTCATAAAAGGAAATTAGGCCATTTTAAATACCTTTTTGATTAGCATACCTAATTTACTAGCTAGTTAGCTAGAAAGCTAAATGGTTAGCTTATGCCAGATTGGACGGAGTCTGGACAAAGTGAGGGAAATTGTCTCGGAGAAACTGAAGATATACCACAGGAAGATCTGAGTTTGAGTATGCCCATAGGACTGGAAAACCCACCACCGGCCCAGGGTGACAGGCCCAGGCCGATAGTCGCCAAGTTCCTGAGGTTCAAGGACAAGGTAGCGGTTCTGGAAAGCGCAAAGAACTTGAAAGGAGTGTACATCTTCCGCAACGAGGATTACCCTGAAGCTGTGGGCCAGAAGAGAAAATAACTATCCCAGCCATGAAAGCTGCCAGAGCGTGTGGGGACATTGCTTACATCTGATATGACCGGCTCATTGTCCACCCTCCCTCCCAGGAGCCTGGAAGGAATGAGAGAGCCAAGCCTTTGGGTAATGTAGCTTCAACGCTGCAGCGCACACACACGCACACGCAAAATGATTAATGGACTAAATGTATATTTTGTTTTGTTTTCCATATTATGTCTATCTTGGAGAAGCTACCCAAGAAAGGGCTGAAAATAGCCCATATTAATATGTAACCTTAGGAATAAGGTTCATGAAATCAATAACTTGCTAACATCTGATAGCATATATTAGTCGTTTCTGAGACTCGCTTAGATAATTAATTTGATACAGCAGTAGTAACAGGAATGCTTATGGGGGAGGTGTTGCTATATATATTCAGGGCCATATCCCAGTAACGCTAAGAGAAAATCTCATATCAAGTGTTATCGAAGTGTTGTGGTTGCAGGTTCACCTGCCTCATCTAAAGCCTATTATTCTGGGGCGTTGCTATAGGCCACCAAGTGCCAACAGTCAGTATCTAAATAATGTGTGTGAAATGCCCAATGGTGTAAACACAGGTGTGTATTTTCTTTTGGACCTGAATATTGGCTGTCTTTCATCAAGCTATCTGCTCAAGAGGAAGCTTCATTAACCAGTGCCTGTAATCTGATTCAGGTTATTAATCAACCTACCAGGGTGTTTACAAACACGACAGGAACAAGATAATCCACATGCATTGATCACATTTTTACTAATACTGTAGAACTCTCTCCTAAAGCTGTATACACACACATTGGATGTAATGATGACAATATAGTGACTATATCTAGGACAACCAATGTTCCTAAAGCTGGGCCTAAAATAGTCTTAGATCATAGTCACAGCAAAAACTTTTCTATGTGAACGATGTAAAAAATGTGTTGGTCTGATGTGATTTTAATAAGGAACATCCAGACGCTACGCCTTTAATGAATTTATGAAATGGCTTCTTCCAATTATTGATAAACATGCAACTGTGAAACTAACTTTTAAAACTGGCTCCATGGATTGATGACGAATTGAAAAATGGTATGGTTGAAAGATGTTGGAGGGGAGGGGGGGTCAAAAAGACTGGCTAAGTCTGGCTGACTTGCTGGTAATTGTGACTAAACTTAACAAAAATAAGAAACTGTTATGAAGCGAATATCAATGATATGGAAAATAACTTTGGCATACTTTAAATTACGTTATGGGTAGAGAGACACATTGAACTCCATTGAATCAGATGGCCTATTCATTACAAAACTATGTAATGTTGGCTATTATTTTAATGATGGGAAAGTGGGCGAACTTAAGCAGTTAATGCCAACAACGAACAGTGAGCCCATCGTATTCATGCATAAAAAAAATGAATAATGAAAGAAAAGCACTAAGTTATAATTTTGTAAAGTTAGTGTGGGGACAGGTGGAAAAATTATTGCTCAATACTGAACTCCTGGCATTGACAACTGACACGGAACCCAAACCGGCTGCGTGCGTGCGCCATCGTTCAACAATTTATTTTGTCCCCACACACCAAACGCGATCATGACACGCAGGTTAAAATATCGAAACAAACTGAACCAATTACATGAATTTGGGGACAGGTCGAAAAGCATTAAACATTTATGGCAATTTAGCTAGCTTGCATTTGCTAGCTAATTTGTCCTTGTATATAAACATTGAGTTATTTTACCTGAAATGCACAAGGTCCTCTACGCCGACAATTAATCCACACACAACGGTCAACCGAATAATTTCTAGTCATCTCTCCACCTTCCAGGCTTTTTCATCTTTGAACTTATATGGTGATAGCCATCTAAACTTTCATAGTATTACCACTACGGCCAGCAACACAGTTTGTCTTTCAATCACCATGTGGGTATAACCAATGAGGAGATGGCACGTGGGTACCTGCTTCTATAAATAAACCAATGAGGAGAAAGAGGCAGGACTTGCAGCACGATCTGCGTTACAAATAGAACTGACTTCCTTCTGCCACAGGAAAGGAAGAAACCGAGTTCATTAGTGTTAATTGCACCTCAGATTGCAACCCAAATAAATGAGTTCAAGTAACAGACACATCTCAACATCAACTGTTCAGAGGAGACTTTGTGAATCAGGCCTTCATGGTCAAATTGTTGCAAAGGAACCACAACTAAAGGACACCAATAAGTAGAGACTTGCTGGGGCCAAGAAACACGAGCAATGGACATTAGAACGGTGGAAATCTGAGCTTTTGTCTTTTGAGATCTCCACATGTGTGGTTCCCTCCGTGAAGCATGGAGGTGGTGGTGTGATGGTGCTTTGCTCGTGACACTGATTTATTTAGAATTCAAGGCACACGCTACCACAGCGTTCTGCAGCGACATCCCATCTGGTTTGCGCTTAGTCCCACTATCATTTGTTTTTCAAAAGGACAATGACCCAGCACACCTCCAGGCTGTGTAAGGGCTATTTGATCAAGAATGAGAGTGATGAGTGCTGCATCAGATTACCTGGCCTCCACAATCGCCCAACCTCAACCCAATTGAGATGGTTTGGGGGGAGTTGGACCACAGAGTGAAGGAAAAGCAGCCAACAAGTGCTCAGCATATGTGGGAACTACTTCAAGCTAAGCTGGTTGAGAGAATGCCAAGAGTGCAAAGCTGTCAATGCAAAGGGTGGCTACTTAAGAAATCAAAATATATTTTTGAGTTACTACATGATTCCATGTGTTTATTTCATAGTTTTGATATCTTCAATATTACTCCACAATAGTAAAAATAAAAACCCTTGAGTGAACCGGTGTCCAAACTTGACTGGTACTGTACACGTTAGCAACCACAGTTAATGAGGCCACCGAAGCCCATAACGAAGAGTTTTGGAATGGGTGGGCAGTATTAAGCTCGTCCTGAGCATCTCTTACAACTTAAGGCGTTGTATTTGGTACAATCATTCCCTAAGCGTTAGACCTCCGCTGAATCTGGTAGTGAATGGTGTGGCTGTTGAACAAGTTGAGGAAACTAAATTGCTTGTTGTAACCTTGGCTTGTAAACTGTCATGGTTTGAACATATAGATTCAGTGGTTGTAAAGATAGGGAAAGGTCAGTCCGTAGTAGATGTTCTGCTTTTTTGACACACTACACAAAGCAAGTCCTGCCGTCTCTAGTTTTATCTTGATTATTGTCCAGTCGTGGTCAAGTGCTGTTAAAAAATACAGTTAAGCTTTAGCTGGCCCATTTGTAATCAGAGAGCTGATGATAGATACTATACTACTATAAATACTATGCTTGCCAGTCTCTCTTGGCTAAGAGTTGAGTAGCGACTGTCTGCATCACTTCTTCTTTTTATAAGATAGTGTTGATAAAGCACAGCTCTGAAACGCACACTTACCACACCAGAGATGCCACCAAGGGTCTCTTCACAGTCCCCAAATCCAGAACAAATTCAAGAAGGCATTCAGTATTTTATATAGAGCCCTTATTGCATGCAACTCTGTTCCATCTCATATTTCTCAAATAAACAGCAAACCTGTTTAAAAAAAAAAAAGCTACATCGACCCCACATGACACACGGCCTCTCCCTTATTTCACCTAGGTAGTTTGTGTGAATGTATTGATATTAGAGGTCGGACGATTGTGATTTTTCAACGCCGGTGCCGATTTATTGGAGGACCCCCCCCCCCAAAAAAAAAAAGCCGATACCGATTTAATCGGCTTATTATTATCATTTTTAATATATATTTGTATTAATGACAATTACAACAATACTGAATGAAAGAAAGTGCGATATGTGCCATGTAAGAAAGCTAACATTTAAGTTCCTTGCTCAGAACATGAGAACATATGAAATGCTGGTGGTTCCTTTTAGCAGTTTTCAATATTCCCCAGGTAAGAAGTTTTAGGTTGTAGTTATTATACTATTTCTCTCTATACCATTTGTATTTCATATAAACCTTTGACTATTGGATGTTCTAATAGGTGTTCTAATTGCCAGCCTAATCTCGGGAGCTGATTGGCTTGAAGTCATAAACAGCGCAATGCTTGAAGCATTGTGAAGAGCTGCTGGCAAAGAGCTGCCTGCTCTTTTTTCTGGCTCTCACAGACCTGTAACTTCTTCTTTAAGAGGCTCTTCGCCTCTTAAAGAAGAAGTTACAGGTCTGTGAGAGCCAGAAATCTTGCTTGTTTGTAGGTGACAAAATACTTATTTTCCACCATAATTTGCAAATAAATTCATCCTACAATGTGATTTTCAGGAGAAAAAAAATCTAATTTTGTCTGTCATACAGGCCTCATCTTTTTAAGTGGGAGAACTTGCACAATTGGTGGCTGACTAAATACTTTTTTTTGCCCCACTGTATAAACTTTGATTTACATGTTAGGTTGGGATGCCCCTCTCTCTTTGCCCAGCTCCAGCTGGTGCAGTTCTGTCTGAGCAGTAGTAGCCAGCGAACACACACACACACACACACACACACACACACACACACACACACCTCTTCTAAAGACTAAATCCTGAAAACCTTGATGTGTGCCTATCTACATTTAATGACCTAGTCAGCACTGGTTGGCTAAGTATTAAGTGGCTCTCCGGTCCAGGCTGTGTTTGTGCTGCGGTGTGGCATTGTTCACTCCAACAGAGAGAAAAGCCCCCCCCCCCCCCCACCCCTCCCCTCCACGCTTAGTGCTGTTTGTGTGGTAGCCAGCCAGGCAGCTATTGACCTCAGCTGCCACTGAGAGCTTGCCAGCAGCAGTTCTCCACTCAGCCCTCCCTTCAGCAGCACAATACATTTGCTTTGTCATCACCACCTTACGTAACTATCGCTGTGACCTGAGTGAAGACCACTTTTGGGCCTCTTATCTGAAACATGGAAACCTGAGGAGGAGGAGGGGGGGTGGGGGGGTGGAGACATGTCACACAACACCATGTTTTGTGCTGAAGCTTTTTGTTGTTGAGAAGAATTACCGTATCGGGGACATAATCCCTTGCATAGTTTTTATAAACAAATATTTCACTTCAAGATGGTATGTTGGAGTACAGTAGTTGTTAGGCACTAACCCCTAACCACTGTTATGGTGCAGCAGTCGTCTGAGGAGAGAAGTCTGATTGTAATTGCCTGTGGTTTGCCATTCTACTGTTGTGGTGTTTGTCCCAAAATGGCACCCTATCCCCTACATAGTGCACTACTTTTGATTAGAAACCATAGGGCCCTGGTCAAAAATAGTGCTCTATATGGGGAATTTGGGGACGTAGCCTAGGAGTCGGTGGGTAAGCGTCTGAGTGCTGTTATGTTGATGAATCAGTCTGACAGACAAAACAAATGAAACACCTACACGGTTGAATTAAAACTAATTAACTCACTGTTGTGTGTAGAGGGGTGCTTGAGCTATGCAACCGACTTCATCTTAACCACATTACACTCCCGAGTAATGCAACAATTAACAAGCATGTGCAGACGAGGGGGTTATTCTTCTCGTCTGTAGGCTACACTCCTTTCAGTTTTAGCTTCAAGACAAAAGCTCAGAGTTGCTAACAGCATGTCTTCATCAAGTAACATTAGCCTCTAAAAAAATTCATATTCATCTGAGGGTTAATCGTTACAGTACACTTACTGTACAACATTACAACAAACCAGACTGCATTTTCAGCAATATCATGCAAAAACATTACATATGGCAAAAGCAAATTGTGACGGAAAACGGGGGTATAAGTGAATTCACTGCGTCAGGCTGTTTCATATGGAAGCTATACCCACCACCAAAAAGCATTTGTCAACGTTCTGCCGTCTGATCAACTGCAGCCTACTGACGACAACCACAGGTAGCCTAGAGCAGCCTACTGACGACAACCACAGGTAGCCTAGAGCTGACGACAACCACAGGTAGCCTAGAGCTGACGACAACCACAGGTAGCCTAGAGCTGACGACAACCACAGGTAGCCTAGAGCTGACGACAACCACAGGTAGCCTAGAGCTGACGACAACCACAGGTAGCCTAGAGCTGACGACAACCACAGGTAGCCTAGAGCTGACGACAACCACAGGTAGCCTAGAGCTGACGACAACCACAGGTAGCCTAGAGCTGACGACAACCACAGGTAGCCTAGAGCTGACGACAACCACAGGTAGCCTAGAGCTGACGACAACCACAGGTAGCCTAGAGCTGACGACAACCACAGGTAGCCTAGAGCTGACGACAACCACAGGTAGCCTAGAGCTGACGACAACCACAGGTAGCCTAGAGCTGACGACAACCACAGGTAGCCTAGAGCTGACGACAACCACAGGTAGCCTAGAGCTGACGACAACCACAGGTAGCCTAGAGCTGACGACAACCACAGGTAGCCTAGAGCAGCCTGCTGACGACAACCACAGGTAGCCTAGAGCAGCCTACTGACGACAACCACAGGTGCAGAAAGCCTAGATCCCATCTGGTCCAGGGGAAAGCTATGTATTTATAGCCTAAAATAGGCCAATTTTTATTTGTGTTCTGAGAAAATGTGAATGGTCAAATTTGGTTTATATTCAAGCTTCAGGTGGTTAGGCTACCTACGCCTTTTTAATCCAAGATGATTGACTGGCATGAATCAATCAACGCAATAGTGATGAAATACTGAGTTATTTTTTTTTTTTTAATTACAGATGAAAAGGCCTTCACGATGCAACCCTGCATACAGCCAGTTCAGTCAGCCCTGTACATTTTTGTACAATCGCAGTTGTCTCTTTGTCTGTGTAAAGGGTCTGGAGTTGGTTAGGTTAAAAACAATTTCCCCACTACATCTGGGACCCGTGGTGACACCTCTGAAATCACCACACAATGTTACAAATGAAAGACAATACAAATAGGATATGTTGACGGTATCGTCATAAAAATATATATATTAAAAAGTTGGTGATTAGGATGGGTTCCATAGTTTTAGGCAGCTACTGCAGAATTTAACACGCTGTTACTGCACTTTTCAGTTAAACTCTCTCAAATATTCAGAACATTTCTACATTTTCAGATTTTACAAAAATCTGCTGCATTCCACCAAGCAGGCCTTTATGGTAGAGTGGCCAGACGGAAGCCACTCCTCAATAAAGGTACCATATTGTCATACTTGAGTAAAAGTAAAGATACCTTAATAGAAAATGAGTCAAGTAAAAATGGAAGTCACCCTTTAAAAAAAGTTTTAAATATACCTAGGTATCAAAAGTAAGAATATAAATCATTTCAAATTCCTTATGTTAAGCAAACTAGATGGCACTTTATAAATAAATAATAATATTACGGATAGCCCCTGGCTATCCAACACTCAGGCATAATTTACAAACAAAGCATTTGTATTTAGTGAGTCCGTCAGATCAGAGGCAGTAGGGATGATCAGGGATGTTTTCTTGATGAATGCATATATTTGACCATTTTCCTGAAAGTACTGAGTAAAGGGTCTGAATACTTTTGTAAATATGATATTTCCTGTGGGTTTTTTTTTAAAGTTCATGTATTGTGTGTGAATTGACGGGGGGGGGGGGTCTCAATACTACCCAATTGCACTGTATGTGCCTTCTGTTTCAGTCTACAATGCCCACACGCTTCGTTAGAACAGAGTGGACGAGATCAGACAGTAAGACTGGGGGGAAAGAACCTCAATGATGAGCTGCTTTTCTACACAGATTTAAATGATTTGCCTGATGATCTTCTGAACTTCCCAAAACCTTTCTGATGTAATTTCAGTCACTTTAAATCATGGTTCTTTCACAATAAAAGACCGTCAAAAGTACTGCTAGACTGATTTGTAATTGACTGTCATAACACAAATTTAAAAAATATATATATATATTAAAAAAAAAAAAATTGTTAAATTGCCACTAGATTATATCACTTTTCTACATAGTGTGGTCACATATTTTTTTTTAAATCAAAATGGGGTCAAGGGTAAAATATGTTTGGGAACCCCTGGTCTAGCTTTTATTTTGGTGATTTGTTAGTTCCCAAAGATGGTTATTTAATAATATACTGGTCCATGATCTTTTCTACGTGTTAGATATCTATGCGTTTTATATCTGGCTGTAGTAGTTTGTTTACACTTGAAAGCATATTTTCATCCCAATGTATAGTTTTTATTTTATTTTTTTCAAGATTTTAACACTGTTTGGTCTTAGGCGACCCTGAAAAAAAACACTTAGGTGACCCGCCCAAGGATTACAATGGCATAAAAATCCCTGACATGGTGTAATTTAGGCCTACATCTTTTAAAAGTCTGTCTTTGGTACTCTATTGGCTTCTGAAACCAGTCAGTTGAAATGTTTCACTGAAAACTGCTTGTCTCAGCTGACTAAACTGAAGTGACAACAGAATACTGTTGTTTGTGTTGTCAGAATGTGTCCCAGAATGTTAATCTGATCAAATAATTTGACGCGCGCTACATCGTTCCTGCCTTTTTTACATTCCTATCAATGAATAGCCTAAATCATGTAAGCCTTAGTTGACATGTCTGTGCACTCAAGACATTGCTGTTCTTATTAAGAAACAACTTAAAACATTGCTGTAAACAATTATCTCAAATCCTGAACATGTATTATTTGTTAGTGTGACATACAATGACGAGAGAGAACTAAAAAGGCAAGCTGTTAAATATGAAAATCCACCAAAAAAAAAAGCTAATTCTTTGATTGTCCGAACTTGAACTGAAATCCTGTGACCACCTTTGAGCTCTGAGATTCCGATTATGGATGACACACACACACACACACACACACACACACTCACACACACACACTCACACTCACACTCACACTCACACTCACACTCACACTCACACTCACACTCACACTCACACTCACACTCACACTCACACTCACACTGTCCTGGCCCGGCCCCAGTCTGAGCTCTGAGATTCCAATTATGGATGACACACACACACACACACACACACACACACTCACACTCACACTCACACTCACACTGTCCTGGCCCGGCCCCAGTCTGAGCTCTGAGATTCCAATTATGGATGACACACACACACACACACACACACACACACACCCTGTCCTGGCCCCAGTCTGACCTCTGAGAAGGGGCCTCTTCTCAAGCTGGACTGTATCGGGACTGTATCGGGTGCGTGTGTGTGTGTCAGGGAAAGTCACTTGATCGTAGTTGTTTCAGTGCATTTACCACCATGCATGTATGTGTTTTGTTCAAGCTTCCCCTATTGGCTGGTTTCTGTGTCACTCAAACAGTGTTGTGCTGCCTTCCAGACGCTGTCACATGAAGCTGACTGTGTGGAAGACATTCTGAGGGTAAGCACTTCTCAAATCTTTACTAATGAATCGTGTAGAGGTGGAGGTTGCTCAGTTTGCTAGTGTTCATTATCATCGTGGCTAAAAGAGGGATTTAGTTGCTGAGCACATGGCCACTTTTCACATTCCTGTGTTAAATCCAACCCATGTTTAAAGAGCTAGCTGGCATTTATTCAGGACAGAACCCCACTTCATGTGCTGTATGAATGAGTCCTCCTCGTCCTGCTGGATAGGGTAGTTAGTCATGCTGGATAGGGTAGTTAGTCCTCCTCGTCCTGCTGGATAGGGTAGTTAGTCCTGCTGGATAGGGTAGTTAGTCCTCCTCGTCCTGCTGGATAGGGTAGTTAGTCCTCCTCGTCCTGCTGGATAGGGTAGTTAGTCCTCCTCGTCCTGCTGGATAGGGTAGTTAGTCCTCCTCGTCCTGCTGGATAGGGTAGTTAGTCCTCCTCTCTGGGTCCGGCTGGGTAGCGTAGTTGGTCCTCTCTGGGTCCTGCTGGGTAGGGTAGTTGGTCCTCTCTGGGTCCTGCTGGGTAGGGTAGTTAGTCCTCCTCGCTGGGTTGACTCCCCTCTCTCTCTGCCTCCTTCAGGAAATGACCCACTCCTGGCCTCCTCTCCTGACTGCCATTCAGACGCCCAGCACAGTTGAGCCCTCCAAGTTCTCCTTCCCAGTCAAGGTGAGCCTGAAGGCCCTCTGCGTTGCCTGAGATGCACAACCTACGCAACTACACACTATTGTATTAGCTTTAGGTATCCAACCTTAAACACTTCAGGCCATGGGTTCTACTCTACTAGCAACTTAGAATCCCCCCCCAAAAAAAATGTTTTTTTTAAAAATAAATCTACACGCGTGTTCCACTTAGTCAGTCATTCACAGCACCTACACTACATACGTTAATCATCAGTGTTGTAGTCTGTTGTCGTAGATTCTGAGGGAAAGCATAATGCCTCCCTTGTCGTGTGTGTGTGTGTGTGTGTGTGTGTCACTAAGGCTGGTCGCCTCTACTTTGTCCCCTCACAGGAAGCACAGCATGTCCCACCTGCGTCTCCAGGACAAAGTAAGTCAATGTGAAGGATTGGGAGTGTATACTCACTGGATATACCATATTACAACACGTTAATGTGGGGGATTGGGAGTCTATACTCACTGGATATACCATATTACAACACGTTAATGTGGGGGATTGGGAGTCTATACTCACTGGATATACCATATTACAACACGTTAATGTGGGGGATTGGGAGTCTATACTCACTGGATATACCATATTACAACACGTTAATGTGGGGGATTGGGAGTGTATACTCACTGGATATACCATATTACAACACATTAATGTGGGGGATTGGGAGTGTATACTCACTGGATATACCATATTACAACACATTAATGTGGTGGGATTGGGAGTCTATACTCACTGGATATACCATATTACAACATGTTAATGTGGGGGATTGGGAGAGTATACTCACTAGATATACCATATTACAACATGAAGTTGAACACTAGCTCAGCAATGTACTTCTCAAAGTAGAACAAGGCTTTTATTAGCTCGTTGGCAGTTGATGGGGGGTTGCTCTTATGCAGCCCTGTTTCCGTAGTTGTGCTGTAAATGCCAGCTGGGTGCCCTCTCTTGCTTTATCTACATTTTTTTTCTCTGTGTGTGTCTTGCTCTCTCTCCTTCCTTCCCTTTCACTCTCTCTTTCTCAATCCACCACAACGACACCTTCCCTTTTGGTGTCAGATTGTATTATCCTCATGACAGAGGAGACTTTAAAAACCCTCCCATGGCCTCTTAACATCAAAACTACTGGAGAATGGTCACTTCCTCCACTCCTGTCGCTCGCTCTCTTATGCTCTCTTTCGCTCTCTTTCGCTCGCTCGTCCTCTTTCGCTCGCTCGCACTCTCTTTCGCTCGCTCGTCCTCTTTCGCTCGCTCGCACTCTCTTTCGCTCGCTCGCACTCTCTTTCGCTCGCTCGTCCTCTTTCACTTGCTCGATCTTTCTTTCGCTCGCCCTCTATCTATTGTCATCGCCGGCGGACGCCGTCACAAACACTTAAACCTCTGGTCCCCCGCAGTTAGAAAGTTGTTGATCACAGCCATGTTGTTCATCTCCCCGTCTATTGAACTGGATGGCCAAGAAATAATAAACCGCTAGCTTCTCTCAAATGAGCTCTGACCCTTGATTGACCTCGTATTGCCTGGATCTCCTCCACTGAGCTCACTGGCCCGTGATGTTGTTTATCGCTGCGTCCTTTATTCTGTCTGCGTTTTTAGTAATGATGTTTTGGTGTTCCCTCTTCTCTTCCCAGAACACTATGGATCACCTCCACTAGCCCCGCCCTCCATCTGTCAACAGAGCTCATGGTGAGTATACCATTCTCACCCTGTGTCAAGTCCCCAACAAGGGGCTACGCTGTGCCCCAGGCCCTTCCGTTTGGGTTGAAAACGTTGCGGTGACCCTATGTAGTGTGTATAGATGTGTATAGATACAGATTAGAGGTTTCACTGGCAGATTTTTAACATTTATTTATTTACTTTAATTTTACCCCTTTTTCTCCCCAATTTCGTGGTGTATTTTTTAAAAAAAAAATTTTTTTTTTTGTAGCTACTATCTTGTCTCATCGCTACAACTCCCATACGGGCTCGGGAGAGACGAAGGTTGAAAGTCATGCGTCCTCCGATACACAACCCAACCGAGCCGCACTGCTTCTTAACACAGCGCGCATCCAAGCCGGAAGCCAGCCGCACCAATGTGTCGGAGGAAACACAGTGCACCTGGCGACCTGGTTAGTGTGCACTGCGCCCGGCCCGCCACAGGAGTCGCTAGTGCGCGATGAGACAAGGACTGGCCAAAACCCTCCCGAACCCGGACGACGCTAGGCCAATTGTGCATCGCCCCACGGTTGCGGCCGGTTACGACAGAGCCTGGACGCGAACCCAGGGTATCTGGTGGCACAGCTGGCGCTGCAGTACAGTGCCCTTAACCACTGCGCCACCCGGGAGGCCCTTCACCGGTAGATTTTACCCCCCTGCTCACAGATTAGAGGTTTCACCGGCAGGAGCCTCTGTCACATATTCCATTTCTCTCTCTGCAGACTGAGCCTGCAGAGGGCCAGTGTCCTCACACGGCCGTGTGTGTCACAGTTTCTTATCTAAACACCTTTCTGTGTGTTGTAGTAGAACACAGCTGGGTAGATTCCCACCCCGTCTCTTTAACGTCAGTGAGGACATATGGTCAACAACAAAAAAAAAACAGCCGCGAAATTACATACCAAAACTATTGAGATGAGATGAAGTCCCCTTTACAATATGACATACCAAAACGCCATGTCATGCATGCACCTCACCTGTGTGTGATGGGGTCCTCCGAAACAAAGTGTCCCCCAAGTGACGTCCCCCCACAACACCTGGGCACAGGAAGGAGTCGAGGGCTCGGGCTCGTGGGCCCCAAGCGTAAACGGCTTCTGTTGGTGTATGCACCCAGGGGACAGTCCTATTACAATAGACAGGTGGGCTGACAATCCTATTTCTAGCTACAGTACAGGTTGGGTGAAAGAGCTCTACCGTGTCCCCTTTCACTCACCTACACCTTGTTTTTAATTAATTGTATTCTCCTTTTTTTTCTCAACCCTTCATCAACACAATATTTAGTGATCGTAAACTCGTCCGCCCCGCGGATATAACCACGGTTGACCACTGGTTATGAGTCAACACGCGCATCATTATCCTCCGCTCACTCTTAGGGGGCCAAATATTTTGCTAGCTCATGAAATGTGTCCATCTCATGTCAAATTGCAGCTATGCCACCGAGCCTTGGCTATATGAATTTGTGTAGGTAGCCCTCAACACAGGGTTTATAGCGACGTCGCAGGGGAAAATCACCATCTTTAACTAGGGCTGTTCTGGTGACCGTATTACCACCACACCGGGAGTCATGACCGCAGTAAAATACAGGTTGGGTGGATGGTGAAAGAGCTCTACAGTGTCCCCCTTTTTCACTCACCTACACCTGAAAACCGGAAGGTTCCCAAATCTCCACAGTAGAACTCTGGAGCTCTGTCAGAGTGACAGGCATGCCTGAAGGATTTCTTTTTGCCTGCTTTTAGATATGTTCCTGCTTATCACTTCCAACATTTTGGTAGGCTAATTGTTAGTCAACTTTGTCTATAATTAGATACATACAGCTTCTCCTCTGTCATTATATGTTGCCCTGGAAGTCTAAATCAACCCTTGCTCACCAGAATGTCATAAATCGATAGAATGAATGCTTCAATTTAGTTTGACAACTGTGTAAAAAGTATTCCTTTGTCATCTCTGCTTCTTTCGTGGAGCAAAGATGTTTAGGGACCGGAGAGAAAATGCAAAAACAAAAAAAATATTTTCCTTCTAAACTTTTGACCGGTGGTAAGGAAATAGAAATCTGTGAAAAACGACTCAACATGTTTCTGATAATATTTGTTTGGCCTGGATGAATAGTATAAATTAAAATATCAGCTTTTATGACGTTGGTGAAGAAAGTACCTCTACAGATGATATCGAAATTTCACACTCTCTCAAAATTCTGAAAGAAAGAAATCATATTTCTCCACTCTTGTTCCCGAGTGAAAATGTTGCCTTTTAATTTGGTGTGTCATGGTAATGCAAGGAATGCTTAATTCTGCAGGAGTTAAGATTAAGGCGATGTGAGAGGTTCAAGACGTACAGTCAGTGTCCAGATTTTAGTTTACATTTCACCCATCTGAACAGTATCCCTGCAAGTTCCCTTAGGCCTATTAAGAAGTACCCGTCTTGTGACTGTCGAAATATGTATAGCGCCTCACAATCATCACGCATAACATCACTGCTATCATCCTTTTTTTTTTACCACGTCACCAAATCTTTAGCAAACATTTATTTATTTTCAACTCTCTTTTTCTTTTACTGAATTTAAACTCCGACATTGTCCTTTTTTGTCTTGTAGGCAGGCTATTTGGCGTGAGTGCAATTATGCCTTAGGCTTTTAGTCAATGATGCCAGATAGCCGAAAATAAATACCTAAATATAGCCTGTAGATATACATTTCACAAGAATTATACATTTATGGTTTTTAAGGAATTGTATGATCTTTATTCAACCCGCCCGCCCTTCATCCACAATATTTAGTGACCCTAAACTCGTCCGCCCCGTGGATATAACCACGGTTGACCACTGGTTATGAGTCAACACGCGCATCATTATCCTCCGCTCACTCTTAGGGGGCCAAATATTTTGCTAGCTCATGAAATGTGTCCATCTCATATGTCAAATTGCAGCTATGCCACCGAGCCTTGGCTATATGAATTTGTGTAGGTAGCCCTCAACACAGGGTTTATAGCGACGTCGCAGGGGAAAATCACCATCTTTAACTAGGGCTGTTCTGGTGACCGTATTACCGCCACACCGGGAGTCGTGACCGCAGTGCAATTCCACGTGACCGTTGGGTCTCGTTTGTAGTATCCAACTCGCTAACAACCTTCAGGTGTACTAATGGCCTGGAACTCAGGGATCTAGTGTCCCTCTAACCAAAATCTAAAGTCACATCAAGTCACAGTATCGTGCTTTTAAAACTCACCTCACTGTGATTTGATCAATTTAAAGATGGAAGTTCAACAGCAGGTTGAAACTGAGTGTAAAACATGGTCATTGTGGATGTTGTTTCAAAGCCGAACATAATGAAACAGACGGCGCTTTCTAAGGTGGTGATTCATTCCAAAACACCGATATGAATATTAGTTAATGCATATGCATAGGCCTATATATGAGCCCAATCATAGCCTACTGCATATTACGGGTGGCAGAAAAACGTTTACAAATGTGTTTTTTTTTAACCTTAGTCAACTTACCTGGTAAAATAAAATGAGGACACATTCTCATTTACAGCAACGACCTGGGGAATAGTTACAGGGGAGAGGAGGGGATGAATGGACCAATTTGGAAGCTGGGGATGATTTGGTGACCATGATGGTACGAGGGCCAGATTGGGAATTTATCCAGGACACCAGGGTTAACACCCATACTCTTATAAGTACCATGGGATCTTTAGTGACCACAGAGCGTCAGGACGGACACCCGTTTTAACGTCCCATCTGAAAGAAGACGCCCTACACTGTGTAATTTTTTTTAAAGATGTCTTTGGTACGTAATTGGTCTAGCTAGCCTATACTCCAAAATTAAACATTCCAGTAATCACCTTTTTCAGTGTGGACTGTGTTATTATGTATAGTGGATGGTTATCTTATGCTACACATCACATTTATGCTCGCTCAACATAGCCACTTCATATGAGCACTCGGTCCGCAATGGACTGGCCTACAGCCTGTGGCATGGTGCACAGCCACTTATACAAGGGTGTGTCTAATCCTGAATGCTGATTAGTTAAAACCGCATTCCAGCCGGTGTCTATTCCACAAATTACCACTGGCTAAATCTATGATCTTAAAATGCCTATTTACTCTGTTCCATCTGACTGCAAACCACTTTTTGTGATGGTGAATATGAAATGGATTTTATTAGACATTAATATGAATATGAAATGGATTTTATCAGACCATAATCGGCTGACAAAATGTCATCACCGATTCACCCCTAATCTTAACTCGATACATTGCTTTTTTTTATAAAACATTATTGCTTTTTTTTGTCATGCTGTGTCAGGATATGAAACTTTCATTCTTAACCTGCTTATCTGATTTTAATCTGGGTCTGTCTCTGTGTTCTCTGGTTGCAAGTGACTCTACTCGGTCTCAGTATGGTTGTAACCCTGTTCTTTCTCTTTCTGGTCCCCCAGTACGGTTACAGCAGCACATTCCAGTGGGGTGGAGTCAGCCAGCTCCAGTGACTCTGAGAGCAGCTCAGGGTCGGAGTCAGGCAGTGAGAGCAGTGAGAGTGGGACAGAGGCCCCCCCACAGCCCCTCAGGAGTAGTAGCCCACCTGTGACAAAGGTACAATCACACAGCACACTGATTAGTCATGCACTCAGAACACTTAAGTAACGTGCTTTGATCATATATACACTGTGGGGTCAAATTTCCTGGACACATTAAAGTCATGGAATAAAATAAACTTGCTCAATGGACAATCTCAGAACTAGATTTAGGCTTCTTTTTTTATTTTATTTTTATATATATATATATATATTTTTTTTGTGGTAATGACTGGAGTAGCGTGGTTTCCATGGTTTCCAGGTGTTTGATGCCATTCGTTCTGTTCCAGCCATTCTTATGAGCCGTCCTCCCCTCAGCAGCCACCCACTAATATATATTTGTGTTTCTTTTCATTGATCATATATTGTCTGTCCAGACGGAGGGCCCCGTGGTGACTAACTGGCAGTTGAACAACTGGATCAGAGTGAGCCAGCAGAACCCCAGCACAGAGAGCCAGAGTGACGCTCTACTGAGCCCTCTACCCAAACAGCAGCAGAGCCATGAGGAGGAGGCCATTCCTCCCAGGGACTACAAATCCCACACACCCCCACGTCGCTCAGAGTTCAGTGACGGCGAAGCCAAACCTCAACGCAGTGAAGAAGCTGCCCACAACCAGCATGTCCAACACAAGTCCCCGGGCGTTTCGCACGTTGGGAACAACAGCAGCAGCAGCAGCCAGAGAAAGACAGTGGGGAACAAACACCCTTCCAGACCAGCCAAGGCTCCCAGACCTGAAGACCCTCAGGCTGGGTTACAGGTGGAGAGTGTGGAGGTGGTCCCCCGTGACAAAGACACCTCGTTCACAGACAAGCCAAAGGTCAAAACGAAAACCGGCCACAGCAATAGCAAGAGCAGCGGAGCCAAAACAAACAGCAGGAAGCCTGCCAAACGTGGCACCTCTGAGAAGAAGACCGAACAACCAGAGTCACAGGGTGGCCCCAAGGTGACTCTGGTGCTGGACTGTAAGCGGGAGAAGTCTCCTAGTCCCAGTCCTGCCCAGGAGGTAGACCAGCCAGCCCCAGCTGTGGTGAAGACCATCAGTGTCAGGACGGAGACCCTCCCGGCCCCTCAGAAGGGCCAAAAGAAGCCCCGGCGCCACTCTCTAGACCCAGCACACAAGGCCAAGCGGGAGTCCTCAGCCAAAGCTTCCAGGGTCTGCCAAGGTCCTCCACGGGCCCTGCTGGTAAAGATAGAATTGAGCCTGCTGTCCAGGGTTCCCTCCCAGGGCTCCAGGCCTTCTTCAGGGGGCCAGGAGCCAGTCATCAGGAAGGGACCCAACACGGCCCCAGAGAGAGGGGACACCAACCCTGCTGCCCCCATCCCTACCAAAGTCTGCAAGAAGAGACCGGTAGGTTGGCTTTTTATGATGAAATGGTATTCGTGGTGTTGCTGATTAGTAGTGGTTGTTGTTTTTGCTTGATGAGCTGGTTTGGGTTCTGCAGTCCTTTGTAGTAGTAGTAACCTTCTCCCACTCCTAGCCAAGTGTATCAACAGTCCTATCGTACTCTAAAACACAAGGGGATGGTGCTTGCTACCATACCAGCAGACACAGTGTCCCGTACTTCCTGTACACCTTCCTGTTACGTAACGATTACGGCAACTGCACCGTCCACAACCGCAGGTCTCTCCAGAGGGTGGTGCGGTCAGCCCAACTCATCACCGGAGGGCACACTGCCTGCCCTCCAGGACACCTACAGCCCCCCCATCAAGGGCCTCCGCTACACCCGAGCCACACCCTGTTCACCCTGCTACTATCTAGAAGGCGGAGACCGTGCAGGTGCATCAAAAGCTGGGACCGAGAGACTGAGAAACAGCTTCTATCTCCAGGCCATCAGACTGTTAAACAGTCACCATTAGCAGGCCTCCGCCCTGAACTTCAGTCACTGTTACTAGCCAGCTATCACCCAGTACTCTACCCTGCACCTTAGTGACTAACGTATGCCAGGAAAACATTCTTCACACCATTACACTACCGCCACCAGCCTGTACTGTTGACACCATGCAGGATGGGCCCATGGACTCATGCTGCATCCATCAAATCATCATGACGCAACAGAGAACCAGGATTCGTTCGGACCAGGCAATGTTTTTCCACTCCTCAATTGTCCAGTGTTGGTGATCTCATGCCCACGGAAGCTGCTTCTTCTTCTTGTTTTTAGCTGATAGGAGTGGAACCCTGTGTCTGCTGCAAATAGCCAATCCGTGACGAGGAACGATGTGTTGTGCGTTCTGAGATGCCGCTCTGCGAACCACTGTTGTGCTGCTCCATTATTTGCCTGTTTGTGGGTCCGCCTGTTAGCTTGCACGATTCTTGCCATTCTCCTTCGACCTCTCAAGCTCTTTTTTTTCGCCCACGTGACAGCCGCTGACTGGATGTTTTTTTGTCGTACCATCCTCTGTTCTCCCTAGACACTCGTGCGTGAAAAGCCCAGGAGGCCAGCTGTTTCCGAGATACTGTAACAGTCAACGCCAGGCGCGTCAATCATACCACACTCAGTTGTTTAGGTCACTCGTTGTGGCACATTTTATAGCATTTCAATCAAACCGTAGCGGAAAGTCTCGACGTCTGCCTGCTTTATATATAGCAAGTCACATTTACTCACTGTCTGTAGGAGCAAACCATTTTCATAAACGGTGTGGTGTACCTAATAAATATATAACTACTGCTGTACACACCTTTTCTATTCATATGCTGTCCATACTGTCTATACCACACCATTCTATATAACTACTGTCTATACTGTCTATACACACCATCCTAACTACTGTCTATACTGTCTATACACACCATCCTATATAACTACTGTCTGTAAACACCATTCTATATAACTACTGTCTATACACACCATCATAACTACTGTCTATACTGTCTATACACACCATCCTATATAACTACTGTCTGTAAACACCATCCTATATAACTACTGTCTGTAAACACCATCCTATATAACTACTGTCTATAAACACCATCCTATATAACTACTGTATATACACACCATCCTATATAACTACTGTCTATACTGTCTATTCACACCATCCTATATAACTACTGTCTATACACACCATCCTATATAACTACTGTCTATACTGTCTATTCACACCATCCTATATAACTACTGTCTATACACACCATCCTATATAACTACTGTCTATACTGTCTATACACACCATCCTATATAACTACTGTCTATACACACCATCCTATATAACTACTGTCTATACTGTCTATACACACCATCCTATATAACTACTGTCTATACACACCATCCTATATAACTACTGTCTATACACACCATCCTATATAGCTATCATCTATACTATCTATACACACCATCCTATATAACTACTGTCTATACACACCATCCTATATAGCTATTGTCTATACTGTCTATACACACCATCCTATATAGCTACCGTCTATACACACCTTTTCTGTTCATATACTGTACACACACCATCATATATATGTATGTATGTGTGTGTGTGTATATATATATATATATATATATATATATATATATATATATATATATATATATATATATATATATATATATATATATATATTCCAAACTCTGCATAGGCTAATTTTTTTTTTATATATATTTTTTGATTCCTTTCTTTGTAGTTTGGTCATTTGTGTGTATTGTTAGGTATTGCTGCACTGTTGAAGCCAGAAACATTTAGCTGCACCTACGATATGTGTACACAACCGATTTTGATTACATTTAGAGACCAGTCCTATGGCTTAGTTCCAAACATTGATTCAAATTGTTATGTACAGTACCTGGTTTGTTTTCTTTGGCTCTCTGCTCATTTGAGGTGAACAGGGCAGCCTGGCCTCCTTCACAAGGCTCTTATCTAGGCTGTGCGTCATTGCCCATCTGAGGGCTGCCAACCTGTACGGTTGACTAATGTTATAAAGTGGTAGTACTATGATAATGGTGGTTTCGCCATAGAAGCTTGGTTTGCCCTTTCTATTACTGGAAGAAGAGCGAGCCTGTCTCTAATACGTTTTGTTTCTCAGGCTGAGAAGGATGTGAAAACCGTGCCAAGGAAGAAGCCAAAGCTGCAGAAAGATCTTAAACCCTCCACTTCAGGTCCTGGTTCCCGCAAGTCTGAGTGAGTAGCACAACACCTGCTCTCTCTCCTCCTCCTCCTAGCTAGTGAGTAGCACTACACCTCTCTCTCTCCTCCTCCTCCTAGCTAGTGAGTAACACTACACCTGCTTCCTCCTCCTAGCTAGTGAGTAACACTACACCTGCTCTCTCCTCCTAGCTAGTGAGTAACACTACACCTGCTCTCTCCTCCTAGCTAGTGAGTAACACTACACCTGCTCTCTCCTCCTAGCTAGTGAGTAACACTACACCTGCTCTCTCCTCCTAGCTAGTGAGTAACACTACACCTGCTCTCTCCTCCTAGCTAGTGAGTAACACTACACCTGCTCTCTCCTCCTAGCTAGTGAGTAACACTACACCTGCTCTCTCCTCCTAGCTAGTGAGTAACACTACACCTGCTCTCTCCTCCTAGCTAGTGAGTAACACTCACCTGCTCTCTCCTCCTAGCTAGTGAGTAACACTACACCTGCTCTCTCCTCCTAGCTAGCTGAGTAACACTACACCTGCTCTCTCCTCCTAGCTAGTGAGTAACACTACACCTGCTCTCTCCTCCTCAGCTAGTGAGTAACACTACACCTGCTCTCTCCTCCTAGCTAGTGAGTAACACTACACCTGCTCTCTCCTCCTAGCTAGTGAGTAACACTACACCTTCTCTCTCTCCTCCTAGCTAGTGAGTAACACTACACCTGCTCTCTCCTCCTAGCTAGTGAGTAACACTACACCTGCTCTCTCCTCCTCCTCCTAGCTAGTGAGTAACACTACACCTTCTCTCTCTCCTCCTAGCTAGTGAGTAACACTACACCTGCTCTCTCCTCCTAGCTAGTGAGTAACACTACACCTGCTCTCTCCTCCTCATAGCTAGTGAGTAACACTACACCTGCTCTCTCCTCCTAGCTAGTGAGTAACACTACACCTGCTCTCTCCTCCTAGCTAGTGAGTAACACTACACCTTCTCTCTCTCCTCCTAGCTAGTGAGTAACACTACACCTGCTCTCTCCTCCTAGCTAGTGAGTAACACTACACCTGCTCTCTCCTCCTCCTCCTAGCTAGTGAGTAACACTACACCTTCTCTCTCTCCTCCTAGCTAGTGAGTAACACTACACCTGCTCTCTCCTCCTAGATAGTGAGTAACACTACACCTGCTCTCTCCTCCTAGCTAGTGAGTAACACTACACCTGCTCTCTCTCTCTCTCTCCTCCTAGTTAGGGTCTTCATATCTATGCAGCAGATCCATCCACCCATAGCTTCTCTGCCCCAAACTACTTCTGGTATATCATTCTTCTTGTTTACCTTTTTAACATTACAACGATATTGGAGATGCATTAAAGAAAAGGTTTGGTGATTTCCAAGCACCTTAATTACATCTCATTTGGGCATATGCCACCCTAGAGACTGGTCTGGGTGTCAGACTTGGAAAGTCCCCCCCCCCCCCCAATAGAGATCAACAGCATTCCTATTCCCCTCATTCTACTCTCCCCTCTGTAACATGCTGTCTGGTCTGCTTCCTCACAGGACTGAGAGGAAGCGGTCTAAGGGGGCTCCTGTCCCTCTGCTGCAGCCCACCACCACTCAGGATCCTGGGAAAGGGCAGGGGGGCCACAAACGACATGCGGTGGATGCCCCAGAGCCTAGCACAGCATCTGCAGCCCGCCGCAGGGACAGGGAGGCCTCCACACCTGTCAAGCACAAGAAGAGCACTGGAAAACAACGCACAGAGCATGCCAAGGTAGTATATTTGAGTCCATTTTTATGTTATACATTAACGCATGTATGTCAGATGTTTTAATGTCATACAAAGGAAAGAAGCTCAGTGTTTTGTATGTTGCATTAATTGGTTGTATGAAGCTTGTTTGAAATAAATGAGAATCAGATGTTGATATGAAGGCTGTTCTAATACTGTCTCGCCTGTGGTCCTGGCAGAAAGTCCTCAAGAGCAGCGTTGCCTTCTCCGTGCCTTCCCAGCCCACCGGGGCCGCCCTGTCCTCCAGACCCCTGCTCCGGTTCGAAGAGCGGTAAACGTCCCTCCCTGTTTGTCATTGTTGTGTGGGTGGCCATTTCTCCATCTCTCTAAGGGGTTTTGTTGTGTCTGATCAGTTGTTCTGTTCCTGCCGCCCACAGGCAGCAGCCAGTGGAGTATCACATGAAGGAAGCCAAAACACTCAAGCACAAGGCAGATGCCACGGTAACCGTGCCCTCTTTCTCTCTCCTACATTTCTCTTTCACTTTCTCATAAGAGACGAGCTCAGTGGATTCGGTGTCCCAATTTTAAATCAAGGTCCCCGTGTGTTTTTAATCCAGCCGGATAAGGTGGGCAAAGCTTTCAACTACCTAGATGCTGCCATGTCCTTCGTGGAGAGTGGCATCGCTATGGAAACCGATCCCCAGACCCCGAAGTCGGCGTATACGATGTTCGCTGAAACCTTGGATCTGATCAAGTGAGCAACCCCAAAACATATATGTTCTAGATGGGGCTTCTTAGCTGTAGTGAGTAGTCTATGTGGGGCTTCTTAGCTGTAGTGAGTAGTCTATGTTGGGCTTCTTAGCTGTAGTGAGTAGTCTATGTTGGGCTTCTTAGCTGTAGTGAGTAGTCTATGTTGGGCTTCTTAGCTGTAGTGAGTAGTCTATGTGGGGCTTCTTAGCTGTAGTGAGTAGTCTATGTGGGGCTTCTTAGCTGTAGTGAGTAGTCTATGTTGGGCTTCTTAGCTGTAGTGAGTAGTCTATGCACTGAGACCATCCACAGAATGATAGAAACAATTTAATTCCATTTTTCTATGATCTAAGTACTCCCTCTGCTGTCCCCTGCTGACGCAACACAATTTGGATGTGTGATCTAGGACAGGATGTGAAACTCTCCTCTGCTTTACCGTGTTTGCTGTGCTTTGACTAGTTGTGTGTTGTTGTTTTACATATCACGTCTGACGGTCTTCACAGGTTCATACTGAAACTAAAGGGCTCTGTGAACCCCTCGGCTCCTGCTACAGACAAGGACTTTACAGTTTTATGGTAAATAGATAACCACAACTATCTATTTCTGTTAAATGTAACCAAAATGTAAAGTAGTGGTACATTTGGATCCAATTTTTACCTCAGAAGTCATTTAAATGAAATGTTCCTTGGAGAGGATTATGAGAATGTAACCTTTTTGTTATTTTCTGTCTGGCAGCATGAGGGGCCTGTCCCTTCTACAGATGGCCATGTTTCGCTACAAACGAGAAGCAGCACTTAAGTATTCAAGGACCCTGACAGATCATTTCAAGGTAGGCTTCTATTACGCGTTTGTCGTTTTGGTTCTGAGGACTCAACCGGGGGGAGGTCTGAGGACTCAACCGGGGGGAGGTCTGAGGACTCAACCGGGGGGAGGTCTGAGGACTCAACCAGGGGGAGGTCTGAGGACTCAACCGGGGGGAGGTCTGAGGACTCAACCGAGCCAGAAATTTCACGGAATGTATAGATTTGAAGCTTCCGGTTTGCATTTCCACTCACCAACTATTGTGACGAGAGGAAGTGAATGAAGATGGAGCGTTGATGGATTTTGGCCATCATTCTGCTAATTTTGTCATCGATTTCTTTTTTTTTTTTCTTTTAACATTTTCATCTCCATACAGTTTTCTGTTTCCAAATCTATAATCTGTTTTATGAAGAGTGGACTACAGCTTTTGTTTTATTTACTGTTTGCCCAAGTTTCCAAAAGTGTAATTGTTTAGGAGTGGAAAATGGAATATATTGCACACACGCACTTCAGAGTAGGCGTTCCCTCATGGGAATATGCAAATACAAGCTAGAACGTGACAATAGGATCTCGTTAGCTCGTGCTTGGCACTGCCCACCTCTCTGCTTTTGTTCTGCCCCATGATTCATTTGCTCCCATTGGAAAGGACAGGCTGTGGTTCATCTTGGCTTAGTTAAATAAAGTTTCAATTAAATAAAAATCTGCCGAAGTGCATTTTTTTTTTTTGTCCAGGTCTAGATCAATGACTATATGAACGGACAAAGCCACCGATTTATTGAAGCCAAATTAATTTGAAGAAGATTGCAATTTTCCCATTCACTCATGGGGGGGGATCCTGTTTTCTGCAAACAATGACTGCAGTACCGTTGGTCGGTCTTAAGCTTCCATGGTTTCAATGAGAGGGGGCAGTCATTCTCCCCTGATTTAAATCTATACTGAACAAAAATATAAACGTAAGGTGCCACCGCTTGGAAGTCGCCACCGCTTGGAAGTAGGGATGATGTAGCACCCCCTGAAAAAATCTGAAGACATTTCTTTCACAAGTAGTGCACTGGGCCTTTTTTAATAGTGTTGTATTAGCTGACCGATATAGCTGTCTGCAGCGCAGGTAAACATGTCTCCCCCAGGTGTGGCATATCAAGAAGCTGATTAAACAGCATGAACACCTACACAGGTGCACCTTGTGCTGGGGACAATAAAAAGCCACTCTAAAATGCGCGGTTTTGTCACACAATGCAATGCTACAGATGTCTCAAGTTTTTAGGGAGCGTGCAATTGGCATGCTGTCTGTAGGAATGTCCACCAGAGCTGTTGCAAGATAATTGAATGTGAATCTTTCTACCATAAGCTGTCTCCAACGTCATTTTAGAGAATTTGGCAGTACGTCCAACCGGCCTCACAACCTCAGACCATGTGTAACCATGTCTGAGAAAAGTTATCCGAACAGCTGATGAAACTGAGGAGTATTTATGTCTGTAATGAAGCCCTTTTGTGGGGAATAACTCATGTCTGATTGTCTGAGCCTGGCTCCTCGGTGGGTGGGTGCCCTCCCAGGCCCACCCATGGCTGTGCCCCTGTCCAGTCATGTGAAATCCATAGATTAGTGCCTAATGAATTTATTTCTATTGACTGATTTCCTTAAATAAAAATGAAAAACCTTTTTATTTAACTGGGCAAGTCAGTTGAGAACAAATTCTTATTTACAACGACGGCCTACCCCGGGCCAAACCTGGACAACACTGGGCCAATTGTGCGCCGCCCTGTGGGTCTCCCAATCACGACCGGATGTGATACAGCCTGGATTCGAACCAGGGACTGTAGTGATGCCTCTTGCACTGTAGTGACGCCCTTAGTTGCATGTTGCATTTTTTAATAATTTTGTTCAGTATATGTTTCTGGGGAAACTGATCTTTGGAGCAGTCAACCAATGTTTTTATTTATTTAAACGTTGGAAATAAAAAAATAAGACATTGTCTCTCATCCTCCTTTTCAGAGTTCTATAAAGTCTGCAACCCAGGCTCCTTCACCATGTGTCTCAAAGTAAGTCTTTCATCTAATACCTATATAGACTGTTGTAGATCTGTGTTTGTATATATTATGGATTCCCCATTAGTTCCTGCCAAGGCAGCAGCTACTCTTCCTGGGGTTTATTATGGATCCCCATTTAGTTCCTGCCAAGGCAGCAGCTACTCTTCCTGGGGTTTATTATGGATCCCCATTTAGTTCCTGCCAAGGCAGCAGCTACTCTTCCTGGGGTTTATTATGGATCCCCATTTAGTTCCTGCCAAGGCAGCGGCTACTCTTCCTGGGGTTTATTATGGATCCCCATTTAGTTCCTGCCAAGGCAGCAGCTACTCTACCTGGGGTTTATTATGGATCCCCATTTAGTTCCTGCCAAGGCAGCAGCTACTATTCCTGGGGTTTATTATGGATCCCCATTTAGTTCCTGCCAAGGCAGCAGCTACTCTTCCTGGGGTTTATTATGGATCCCCATTTAGTTCCTGCCAAGGCAGCAGCTACTCTTCCTGGGGTTTATTATGGATCCCCATTTAGTTCCTGCCAAGGCAGCAGCTACTCTTCCTGGGGTTTATTATTGATCCCCATTAGTTCCTGCCAAGGCAGCAGCTACTCTTCCTGGGGTTTATTATGGATCCCCATTTAGTTCCTGCCAAGGCAGCAGCTACTCTACCTGGGGTTTATTATGGATCCCCATTTAGTTCCTGCCAAGGCAGCAGCTACTCTTCCTGGGGTTTATTATTGATCCCCATTAGTTCCTGCCAAGGCAGCAGCTACTCTTCCTGGGGTTTATTATGGATCCCCATTTAGTTCCTGCCAAGGCAGCAGCTACTCTACCTGGGGTTTATTATTGATCCCCATTAGTTCCTGCCAAGGCAGCAGCTACTCTACCTGGGGTTTATTATGGATCCCCATTAGTTCCTGCCAAGGCAGCAGCTACTCTTCCTGGGGTTTATTATGGATCCCCATTTAGTTCCTGCCAAGGCAGCAGCTAACTCTACCTGGGGTTTATTATGGATCCCCATTTAGTTCCTGTCAAGGCAGCAGCTACTCTTCCTGGGGTCCATCAAAATAAAGGCAGTTTATACCAAAACGTTACAATACATTCACATATTTCACAACACACCGTGTACCCTCAGGCCCCTACTCCACCACTACCACATATCTACAGTTGTGTGTGTGTATATAGTGCGTATGTATGTGTCTGTGCCTATGTTTGTGTTGCTTCACAGTCCCTGCTGTTCCATAAGGTGTTTTTTATCTTCTTAAAAAAAAAAAATGAATCTACTGCTGGCATCAGTTACCTGATGTGGAATAGAGTTCCATGTGGTCATGACTCTATGTGGTACTGTGGAATAGAGTTCCATGTGGTCATGGCTCTATGTAGTACTGTGGAATAGAGTTCCATGTAGTCATGGCTCTATGTTGTACTGTGGAATAGAGTTCCATGTAGTCATGGCTCTATGTGGTACTGTGGAATAGAGTTCCATGTGGTCATGTGGATGTAGTACTGTGGAATAGAGTTCCATGTGGTCATGTCATGGCTCTATGTAATAGAGTTCCATGTGGTACTGTGGAATAGAGTTCCATGTAGTCATGGCTCTATGTAGTACTGTGGAATAGAGTTCCATGTGGTCATGGCTCTATGTAGTACTGTGGAATAGAGTTCCATGTGGTCATGGCTCTATGTAGTACTGTGGAATAGCTCTATGTAGTACTGTGGAATAGAGTTCCATGTGGTCATGGCTCTATGTAGTACTGTGGAATAGAGTTCCATGTGGTCATGGCTCTATGTAGTACTGTGGAATAGAGTTCCATGTGGTCATGGCTCTATGTAGTACTGTGGAATAGAGTTCCATGTGGTCATGGCTCTATGTAGTACTGTGGAATAGAGTTCCATGTGGTCATGGCTCTATGTAGTACTGTGGAATAGAGTTCCATGTGGTCATGGCTCTATGTAGTACTGTGGAATAGAGTTCCATGTGGTCATGGCTCTATGTAGTACTGTGGAATAGAGTTCCATGTGGTCATGGCTCTATGTAGTACTGTGGAATAGAGTTCCATGTGGTCATGGCTCTATGTAGTACTGTGGAATAGAGTTCCATGTGGTCATGGCTCTATGTAGTACTGTGGAATAGAGTTCCATGTGGTCATGGCTCTATGTAGTACTGTGGAATAGAGTTCCATGTGGTCATGGCTCTATGTAGTACTGTGGAATAGAGTTCCATGTGGTCATGGCTCTATGTAGTACTGTCCATGTGGTCATGGCTCTATGTAGTACTGTGGAATAGAGTTCCATGTGGTCATGGCTCTATGTAGTACTGTGGAATAGAGTTCCATGTGGTCATGGCTCTATGTAGTACTGTGGAATAGAGTTCCATGTGGTCATGGCTCTATGTAGTACTGTGGAATAGAGTTCCATGTGGTCATGGCTCTATGTAGTACTGTGGAATAGAGTTCCATGTGGTCATGGCTCTATGTAGTACTGTGGAATAGAGTTCCATGTGGTCATGGCTCTATGTAGTACTGTGGAATAGAGTTCCATGTGGTCATGGCTCTATGTAGTACTGTGGAATAGAGTTCCATGTGGTCATGGCTCTATGTAGTACTGTGGAATGTGGTCATGGCTCTATGTTCTGTGGAATAGAGTTCATGTGGTCATGGCTCTATGTAGTACTGTGGAATAGAGTTCCATGTGGTCATGGCTCTATGTAGTACTGTGGAATAGAGTTCCATGTGGTCATGGCTCTATGTAGTACTGTGGAATAGAGTTCCATGTGGTCATGGCTCTATGTAGTACTGTGGAATAGAGTTCCATGTGGTCATGGCTCTATGTAGTACTGTGGAATAGAGTTCCATGTGGTCATGGCTCTATGTTACTGTGGAATAGAGTTCCATGTGGTCATGGCTCTATGTAGTACTGTGGAATAGAGTTCCATGTGGTCATGGCTCTATGTAGTACTGTGGAATAGAGTTCCATGTGGTCATGGCTCTATGTAGTACTGTGGAATAGAGTTCCATGTGGTCATGGCTCTATGTAGTACTGTGGAATAGAGTTCCATGTGGTCATGGCTCTATGTAGTACTGTGGAATAGAGTTCCATGTGGTCATGGCTCTATGTAGTACTGTGGAATAGAGTTCCATGTGGTCATGGCTCTATGTAGTACTGTGGAATAGAGTTCCATGTAGTCATGGCTCTATGTAGTACTGTGGAATAGAGTTCCATGTGGTCATGGCTCTATGTAGTACTGTATGCCTCCCATAGTCTGTTCTGGAAACTGTGAAGAAACCTCTTGTGACATGTCTTGTGGAGTATGGATGGATGTCTGAGCTGTGTGCCAGTAGTTTAGACAGACAGCTCGGTGTATTCAACATGTCAATACCTCTCATAAATACAAGTAGTGATGAAGTTAATCTCTCCTCCACTTTGAGCCAGGAGAGGTTGACATGCATATTATTGTTAGCTGTCTGTGTACATCCAAGGGCCAGTCGTGCTGCCCTGTTCCGAGCCAAATGCAATTTTCCTATGTCCTTTTTTGTGGCACCTGACCACACGACTGAACAGTAGTCAAGGTGCGACAAAACTAGGGCCTGTAGGACCTGCCTTGTTGACAGTGTTGTTAAGAAGGTAGAAACTAGGGCCTGTAAGGACCTGCCTTGTTGATAGTGTTGTTAAGAAGGTAGAAACTAGGGCCTGTAGGACCTACCTTGTTGAGTGTTGTTAAGAAGGTAGAAACTAGGGCCTGGAAGGACCTGCCTTGTTGACAGTGTTGTTAAGAAGGTAGAAACTAGGGCCTGTAAGGACCTGCCTTGTTGACAGTGTTGTTAAGAAGGTAGAAACTAGGGCCTGTAAGGACCTGCCTTGTTGACAGTGTTGTTAAGAAGGTAGAAACTAGGGCCTGTAGGACCTGCCTTGTTGACAGTGTTGTTAAGAAGGTAGAAACTAGGGCCTGTAGGACCTGCCTTGTTGACAGTGTTGTTAAGAAGGTAGAAACTAGGGCCTGTAGGACCTGCCTTGTTGACAGTGTTGTTAAGAAGGTAGAAACTAGGGCCTGTAGGACCTGCCTTGTTGACAGTGTTGTTAAGAAGGTAGAAACTAGGGCCTGTAAGGACCTGCCTTGTTGACAGTGTTGTTAAGAAGGTAGAAACTAGGGCCTGTAGGGACCTGCCTTGTTGACAGTGTTGTTAAGAAGGTAGAAACTAGGGCCTGTAGGACCTGCCTTGTTGACAGTGTTGTTAAGAAGGTAGAAACTAGGGCCTGTAGGACCTGTAAGGACCTGCCTTGTTGACAGTGTTGTTAAGAAGGTAGAAACTACCTTGTTGACAGTGTTGTTAAGAAGGTAGAAACTAGGGCCTGTAGGACCTGCCTTGTTGACAGTGTTGTTAAGAAGGTAGAAACTAGGGCCTGTAGGACCTGCCTTGTTGACAGTGTTGTTAAGAAGGTAGAAACTAGGGCCTGTAGGACCTGCCTTGTTGACAGTGTTGTTAACCTGCCTTGTTGACAGAAGGTAGAAACTAGGGCCTGTAGGACCTGCCTTGTTGACAGTGTTGTTAAGAAGGTAGAAACTAGGGCCTGTAGGACCTGCCTTGTTGACAGTGTTGTTAAGAAGGTAGAAACTAGGGCCTGTAAGGACCTGCCTTGTTGACAGTGTTGTTAAGAAGGTAGAAACTAGGGCCTGTAGGACCTACCTTGTTGAGTGTTGTTAAGAAGGTAGAAACTAGGGCCTGTAAGGACCTGCCTTGTTGACAGTGTTGTTAAGAAGGTAGAAACTAGGGCCTGTAAGGACCTGCCTTGTTGACAGTGTTGTTAAGAAGGTAGAAACTAGGGCCTGTAGGACCTGCCTTGTTGACAGTGTTGTTAAGTAGGTAGAAACTAGGGCCTGTAGGACCTACCTTGTTGACAGTGTTGTTAAGAAGGTAGAAACTACCTGTAGGACCTGCCTTGTTGACAGTGTTGTTAAGAAGGTAGAAACCTGCCTTTGTTGACAGTGTTGTTAAGAAGGTAGAAACTAGGGCCTGTAGGACCTGCCTTGTTGATAGTGTTGTTAAGAAGGTAGAAACTGTGTAGGACCTGCCTTGTTGACAGTGTTGTTAAGAAGGTAGAAACTAGGGCCTGTAGGACCTGCCTTGTTGACAGTGTTGTTAAGAAGGTAGAAACTAGGGCCTGTAGGACCTGCCTTGTTGACAGTGTTGTTAAGAAGGTAGAAACTAGGGCCTGTAGGACCTACCTTGTTGAGTGTTGTTAAGAAGGTAGAAACTAGGGCCTGTAGGACCTGCCTTGTTGACAGTGTTGTTAAGAAGGTAGAAACTAGGGCCTGTAGGACCTGCCTTGTTGAGTTTTAGGGTTTAGTGAATGATTTATCCCTTAGTCTCATCCCCTGGCTTGCTCTCTCTTCCCCAGAAGCACAGGTACCCCATCCCCCATGTCTCCCATGCCATCTCCTGCCAGCACAGCCAGTTCTGGGCCGGGCTCCAACCACAGCAGCGGGGCGGGGGCAGGCACCGTCAGCACCGTGGCCATTCCACAGGTCATCCAGCAGGTGGCGTCTTCCTACGTCAACATCACGGCACTCTTCCTGAGTGCTCACGACATCTGGGAGCAGGCTGACGAGCTGGCCCACAAAGGCAGTGGTGAGGCGGAGCAAGGGGATGGGTTAAAGTCACAGGGATATTATTACACAGGAATATGGATTCTTTATAGCTGTAGTTCTGCGTGTGACCACTAGAGGTCATGATCACCGTGGGGGAAAAGATACTGGTGATGAGGTTTTAGGCTGGGTTTCTGTACAGCGCTTTGACATCGGCTGATTGTGAAAAGGGCTTTACGAATACATTTGATTTTGATTGTAGTAATATTCATGCGAGTGTTTCATTGCTCCTGCTCAAGTCTATTTCCTTATCTCTCCGTGTCTCTAGGTTTGCTGTCTGAGTTGGACTTGGCTCTGGGCCCGTTGAGCCTGACGTCCACCATGAGCTCTTTGGTGCGTCACACACGGCAGGGACTGCAGTGGCTCCGACTGGACACCCGTGAGGCACAGTGACCGCTTCTCAGCCCTGCCCTGTCGACAATGCCGAGCCCAGCCCTGGCTTTCCCTGTCCACGACATCCTTCTTGGTTTTATTTATTGACGGGCCATCAGATGAATGCAGGATCCCAAGTCCCTCTGCAAGTTGTTCACATGGATACCAAGTCACCTTTTTTTCTCTCAACTACATATATCTATATAAATATATCTATCTCACACACACACAGATTACATGCGTTTTTGGGTCCCTGTCCTCTGTTGGTCACATTGAAGGGTCCATCAACAAACAACTATCACATCCTCTGGAGCTCAGGGAGGGCTGATGGAGGCGGAGCTGAGTAGGACTTCCTCCCATTCTCAACAACGAGCCACACAGCCAGCTGACTTGCCCTGCCACCCCTCTGGGGGTCAGTAGGGGTGTCTCCCCGTGGCCTGCCCCACCCCTCTGGGGGTCAGTAGGGGTGTCTCCCTGTGGCCTGCCCCGCCCCTCTGGGGGTCAGTAGGGGTGTCTCCCCGTGGCCTGCCCCACCCCTCTGGGGGTCAGTAGGGGTGTCTTCCCAAGGCCTGCCCCACCCCTCTGGGGGTCAGGAGGGCTGTCTCCCCGTGGCCTGCCCCACCCCTCTGGGGGTCAGGAGGGCTGTCTCCCCGTGGCCTGCCCCGCCCCTCTGGGGGTCAGTAAGACTGTCTCCCCGTGGCCTGCCCCGCCCCTCTGGGGGTCAGTAAGACTGTCTCCCGGTGGCCTGCCCCGCCCCTCTGGGGGTCAGTAAGACTGTCTCCCGGTGGCCTGCCCCGCCCCTCTGGGGGTCAGTAAGACTGTCTCCCCGTGGCCTGCCCCGCCCCTCTGGGGGTCAGTAAGACTGTCTCCCAGTGGCCTGCCCCGCCCCTCTGGGGGTCAGTAAGACTGTCTCCCAGTGGCCTGCTCAACCCCTCTGGGTCCTGTCTGTCTTGGAGGTCAGTGAGGCCATGTCCCTGCGGGATGGTTGTCTGAAGATACCTGCTTTTTCTTTGGTTGTGGTTCAGAGAGGCCTCTCACCTTTCTCCTGTGGTAATGCGAAGCAGTAATGACAAAAGCTTATTTACTAGCCTCATTATCATTTATTATTATATCACTTTAAATATATTGTTTCAATTACGTTTGTTTTTTTTTGTTTTTTTTTGATTAAAAGCGTTGATATGGCCAATTGTTTTACTTCACAACCAACTAAAAAGTCCTATAGAAGTGAAGGGATCTATCCATCCAAGACACGTCTATAATAATACTGTTCGAATTCGGCAGGATATAGTTAGTATGTCTCTGCTGTACCATAAAGTATTATAAAGTGACTTGATGCATTGTCCTGAAATATGGGACGGCAGTATTCTTGAATGGAGACAAAGATAGTCCTTGATGCTTTTTTTGTGAAGATATATTATTCTTTCCCCCCCACCCCCATTTTTCTCTTCAAAGGAGATGGATTCTACGTGCCAGGGCGGGTCCACTATGTTCAATCAGTCATAACAGAAATATGATTTGAGTTGGATTTTGTACTTGCTTTCCCTTTTTGGTCAACAACTGCTCATCTAAGACATTTTAGATAAGAAAACCAAATGGTCTGATTTGACCTGTAGCCCTGGTCCTTTACTCTTCAGACAGGAAGCAGGAAGTAACTACCTCATCTTCACTGCACATGGGAAGCAGAGCAACGCTGTCTGATGGAGGCAGAGGGAGAGAGAGGGAGGGACCTGTGGCCTAATGTGATGGTTGAGAGCGTTTTCTCTAGTTCTGTAATCTATCCAGCATACATGCTTTTAACACTCAGGCTGAAGCTGCGCATCAAACCAGTTTTTATACAGACGTGGCATCGTTCAGTAGAAATAAAAGTGCCTTAGATGGGTTTTTTTAAGGACACTTGCCGTCTGTCTCCCCAAATGGAATACTTATTGAATATAGCATCATCTTGTATTGATCATTGACAAAAGCAAGTCCCATTTAACTGAAGTTAAAAGTGGATTTAGTAATGTGGTCAGAGTTTTGAAAAGCAGGATACTCTTCCCTTTACGGACAGCCGTGACCGTTGGAAATGATTCACTGTATAGGACTGGCTACCTGTGAGGAAGCGTTGACCGGCTGTTTAGTTTACATCATTTGCGTAGCTCTGGTGTCACATCTTGTGCGTACATACAATAACGGCCCAGGTCATTCGAAAATAACACTTATCAACACATCTAAATGATTGCCGGGTTTTTTTGTTGTTTTTTTTTCGTATGGAAGTCGAAAATACAGTTTCATGTACCACACAGGTCAGCAGAAGTGACTGGGCAAATGATTGGCTAAATCTTACAACTGGTCTTTGACCCTATTGCCCATTTTATCTCTTCAGTACCTATTACCACCATTTTTAGACCACCCAACTCCCTCGATGATGACATGATGTGCGTCCCAAATTGCACCCTAATTCCCTATATAGTGCACTATTTTTTTTTTTTTAGATTATTTTTTTTGGACCAAGTAGTCTACTATATAGGGAACAGGGTCCAATTTGGACAAAGACTGTCTTTAGAGGAGTATTTTTATCGTGGACGTTTATCTTCATTGTGTGTGTTCAGCACCGTCTCTTCATTGAGATCAAAGATTACCAGACCTAGACAATGCCTTTCTGTAGAATGAATTGACATCATTTCCCTTTAAAAGCGCCCTGTTCAATTTCTGTAGAATGAATGACTTTGGTATTTGTTTTTCTGATTTCAAAAAAAGGTGGGGGGTTTGATGATATTACAATTACACACTTGTATTTGATTAAATCAGTGGATTATTTCATGTTTAACGGATGTTATTGATGGCGAAATACTAGCGATCCTTATTATTTTGTATCAGTCAATCAATATTCTGATATTTAAGCCTATACAACCCTGCCTCTCTCTCATTTCAGCATTAACACAACAATGCTTACAGCAAGATAAAAACCAACGTGTGTCATTTGCACTTGTTTCCGTGTATTTTCCGGTTTCCTTCAGGGTTTCTCCTCCAGGGTTGGAGTCCTCTTGCTTGTTGCAAGGCTTTGGTTAAGAGCAATAAAACAGGGCGGCGAATGCAAAACGATACATAGAACATTAATAAAATACTGTTTTTGATGAAAGATTGGAGATTGGTTTACATCACCATGCTTTGCTTAAAATTGACTAAATCTGTGCCGTTTAGTTAAATGAATTGTTTTATTGTTACTATACTGTAAAAAAAAAAAAAAGAAATTGGAGCTCACTGGAAAAGCTATTTCTATTGGCGTACAAATATATAAGGGCTGCACATGAAACCACAAAAGAAAAATGAGTTTGTATTTATTTTATCACAAATATGAACCGTATGAATAGAGTATACTGGTACCATGGCTTTTTTTTAAATATATATATATATATATATTTTAAAAATCCCCCTCCAAAGTAGGCTGCTTTGTAAGTAATCAATCATACTTTGAGTTACCCAACTTGGATGTCAAACTGCACATGAAATGAAATGTTGTCCTGTTTTGAGATGACATTCTACATTTTGTACTGACTAAAACGTTGCTCTGGTTTCTATGTCATGTTACATGTCCTTTTCATATTTTTGAAGCTTTATTGTCATGCTTCATTTCAATCTTTTTTTTTTCTTCTTTTTTTTGCGCTTCAGTTATAGGTATTCTGTGTGCAGAATTATAATTATTGTCCATAAATATATGATATCACGCTAAAAGGAACAACATCACTTTGGTCATTTACTGGGAAAATGTGCAGAAATCTTTTGTAATTAAACTTTTTTGCCTTGTGGAAATATGTAAATAGTTTGAGCTGCAATGTACAGAGATGTATAAAGACCGATTGACAATGAATTTTGGTTTTCTTTTGACTCAAGTTTTCCCAAAGATGCTGTTTTGCAGACATTTTGTAGCTTGGCTGCTGAAGATGAATTGTGGCTCAACAGTATATTCAGACCTCTGCACTGTAAAATGTTTGAGGCAATAAACTTTGGGGGACAATGTGCTGGCTATGTGAATTATTCTGCTATAACTACATCGAACTATGGGCATTCTGATATATTTCATAATTATGACGTCTGCTATAAAACATGATTTCAATGTACGAACATGTAACCCCCCCCTAGATACGTTCAAAAAACGGAATTAATTAACTGTGTTGCTGATGACTCAGCCATGCCTCCTTGCTGTCCAACATTTCCTCATCTCCCACCCCTTCTAATGTGTCTGTCCCCGATGCTTCTATTTTCTCCCTGCCCCTCTACAAAGTTTCTCCCTGCAGGCAGTCACTGAGTCAGAGGTGCTGAATGAGCTCCTGAAACTTGACCCCCCAAAAAAACATCTGGGTCAGGTGATTTAGACCTTTCAAGGTTGCTGCCCCTATCATCGCCAAGCCTATCGCTGACCTTTTTTTAACCTTCTCTCCTTTTCTGGGGAGGTTCCCATTGCTTGGAAGAGAGCCACGGTTCGTCCTTTATTTAAAGGGGAAGATCAAGCTGATCCTAACTGTTACAGGCCTATTTCTATGTTGCCCTGTTTGTGTTGGAAAAACTTGTCAATAATCAACTGATCAGCTTTCTTGATGTCTATAGTATTCTCTCAGGTATGCAATCTGGTTTCTGCTCAGGTTATGGATGTGTCACTGCAACCTTATAGGTCCTCAATGATTTTTGTCACTATTACCCTTGATTCTAAGCAATGTTGTGCTACTGTTTTTATTGACTTGGCCAAAGCGTTTGATACGGTAGACCAGTGGTTCCCAAACTTTTCATAGTCCCGTACTTCTTAACATTCAACCTCCAGCTGTGTACCCCCTCTAGCACTAGGGTCAGCACACTCTCAGATGTTTTTTTTTGTCATCATTGTAAGCCTGCCACACACACACACTGCGATACATTTATTAGACATGAGTGACATTGCATCGTCTGTGGATCGATTGCATCGTTTGTGGAAAGCAAATTGAAGTGGTTCTCTAGGGTGTCAGGTAAGGTAGGTGTCAGGTCCCTGACCAAGGCCCTTCACCCCTGATTGCTGTTTGGTCGGACGCAAGGAAGAGTCTTGGTGTTTCCCCCTTTTTTAAATTTTCGCCTAAAATGACATACCCAAATCTAACTGCCTGAAGCAAAGATATGCATATTATTGATACCATTTGAAAGGAAACACTTTGAAGTTTGAGGAAAAATATAACACATTAGATCTGGTATTTTGGCATTTTTTTGTATTTTTGTTGTACCATCTTTGAAATGCACGAGAAAGACCATAATATATTATGCCAGCCCAGGCACAATTTAGATTTTGGCCACTAGATGGCAGCAGTGTATGTGCAACATTTTAGACTGCAAGTCAGTTAAAAACAAATTCTTATTTTCAATGACGACCTAGGAACAGTGGGTTAACTGCCTGTTCAGGGGCAGAACGACAGATTTTGTACCTTGTCAGCTCGGGGATTTGAACTTGCAAACTTTCGGTTGCTAGTCCAATGCTCTAACCACTAGGCTACCCTCGCATTTCTGTTCAAAATGTTGTATCAAGACTGCCCAAATGTGCCTAATTAGTTTAATACATGTTCAAGTATTATTTCACTGTAATAGCTACAGTAAATTGGACAGTGTAGTTAGATTAACAAGAATTGAAGTGTTCTGCCAATATCAGATATGTCTATGTCCTGGGAATTCTTCTTGTTACTTACAACCTCATGCTAATCACATTAGCCTACATGAGCTCAACCGTCCAGTGGGGGACCCAGCGATCCTGTAGAGGTTGATGGAGGCCACTGTGTTCTTGAGGACCTTCAATGCTGCAGAAATGTTTTGGAACCCATCCCTAGATCAGTGCCTCGACGCAATCCTGTCTCAGAGCTATATGTTGTGTCTCAGAGCTATATGGACAATTCCTTCGACCTCATGGCTTGGTTTTTGCTCTGCCTTGCATTGTCAAATGGTGGGTGTAGTCCAAGTTGTAGAAACAGGGATGATCAATGGAAACAGGATGTACCTGAGCTCAATTTTGAGTCTCATAACATAGGGTCAGAATACTTATGTAAACGATGTTTTTCTGTTTTATTTGTACATTTGCAAAAAAATCTAAACCACTGTTTTTGCTTTGTCATTATGGGGTATTGTGTGTGGATTGATGAGGGCATTTTTTAAATTTAATCCATTTTAGAATACAGCTGTAATTTAACAAAATGTGAAAAAAGTCTAGGGGTCTGAATACTCTCCGAATGTACTGTAATATCTCTAACGAGGAGAGGAGCGGTGGGCTACTGAACTTGAAGCAGCGAATGCTGAGAGCGTGTGAATAATGTCAGAGAGAGGAGTGTTTAATACAACAGGTAAACTAATGCATACAAAGCAGGAAGACGATCGGCTTCTAAATCGTTTGCAGGAGAAAAAAAAAACATTTTCGTCCGAAAGTTCTTTCTGGAATGCTGCCCTCTAATTTGGAACTCTATTGGTTATTGGTCTATTCATTTATACCGTCTAGTGATGTCACCTGGCAAGTCAAAACTCCACCCATACAAAACCTGCTAATTAGAAGGTCCTGGGTAACATTATATACCCTATGAAAGTCTTCTTCCTGGTTCAAGTCCCGTACTGTTTTTGAATGGGCTTCAAACTTATATCATCAAATTCATGAAAATTGGGTAATTGAAGACACATTAAATTATATTATTTTCATGGATTCGTTTACCTTGACCTTTTACAAAAAACGAAATCGAAAACCTTGATGAAAAGTATCAGGTAGAAGTAAATTAATCCCAGAATCCACAAATACACTACATGGGGCATTGTCATGCTGCAACAGGAAAGGGCCTTCCCCAAACTGTTACCACACAGTTGGAAGTACAGAATTGTCTAGAATGTCATTGTATGCTGTAGCATTAAGGTTTCTGTTCACTGGAACTAAGGAGATTAGCCCGAATCATGAAAAACAGCCCCAGACCATTATTTGTCCTTCCGCAAACTTTACGGTTGGCACTATGCATTTGGGCGGGTAGCGTTCTCCTGGATTCGTCCGTCAGACTGCCTGATGGTGAAGTGGGATTCATCAAATCCAGAGAATGTTTCCACTGCTCCAGAGTCCAATTTCGACAAGCTTTACACCACTCCAACCGAAGCTTGGCATTGCGCATGGTTGATCTTAGGCTTGTGTGCGGCTGCTCGGCCATGGAAACCCATTTTATGAAACTCCTGACCAACAGTTCTTGTGCTGACGTTGCTTCCAGAGGCAGTTTGAAACTAGGTAGCGAGTGCTCCAACAGAGCACAGACGGTTTTTACACGCTTCAGCACTCGGCGGTCCCGATCCTTGAGCTTGTGTGGCCTACCACTTCACAGCTGAGCCGTTGTTGCTCCTAGATATTTTCACTTCACAATAACAGCACTTACAGTCGACCTGGGGAAGTTCTAGCGGGGAAGAAATGTGACGAACTGACTTGCTGGATGGATGGCATCCTATAACGGTGCCACGTTGAAAGTCACTGAACGCTTCAGTAAGGCCGTTTTACTGCCGATGTTTGTCTATGGAGATTGCATGGCTGTGTGCTCGATTGTATACACCTTATCAGCAACGGGTTTGGCTAAAATAGTCAAATCCACTCATTTGAAGGGTGTCCACATACATTTCGCCATGTATCCTCTTGAAAAACATTCAAACGATTAATAAAAGCAAAACACAAGCTACAGTGTATGAATTTACAAAACATTTTGTACTTTCTCTATTAAAATTGGCAAGTCACTATACCAGCAGTGAAAAGCTGAATACAACGAGGCAGGTAGCTCTAGTGGTTAGAGTGTTGGACTAGTAACCGAAAGATTGCAAGATCAAATCCCCAAGCTGACAAGGTAAAAAAAAAATATGTTGTTCTGCCCCTGAACAAGGCAGTTAACCCACAGTTACTAGGCTGTCATTGAAAATAAGAATGTGTTCTTAACTGACTTGCCTAGTTAAATAAAGGTAAAAATATACACTGCTCAAAAAAATAAAGGGAACACTTAAACAACACATTGTAACTCCAAGTCAATCACACTTCTGTGAAATCAAACTTTCTACTTAGGAAGTAACACTGATTGACAAATTTCACATGCTGTTTTGCAAATGGAATAGACAACAGGTGGAAATTATAGGCAATTAGCAAGACACCCCCAATAAAGGAGTGGTTCTGCAGGTGGTGACCACAGACCACTTCTCAGTTCCTATGCTTCCTGGCTGATGTTTTGGTCACTTTTGAATGCTGGCGGTGCTTTCACTCTAGTGGTAGCATGAGACGGAGTCCACAACCCGCACAAGTGGCTCAGGTAGTGCAGCACATCCAGGATGGCACATCAATGCGAGCTGTGGCAAGAATGTTTGCTGTGTGTCAGCGTAGTGTCCAGAGCATGGAGGCAATACCAGGAGGCAGGCCAGTACATCAGGAGACATGGAGGAGGCCGTAGGAGGGCAACAACCCAGCAGCAGGACTGCTACCTCCGGCTTTGTGCAAGGAGGAGCAGGAGGAGCACTGCCAGAGCCCTGCAAAATGACCTCCAGCAGGCCACAAATGTGCATGTGTCTGCTCAAACGGTCAGAAACAGACTCCATGAGGGTGGTATGAGGGCCCGACGTCCACAGGTGGGGGTTGTGGCTTACAGCCCAACACCGTGCAGGACGTTTGGCATTTGCCAGAGAACACCCAAGGCAAATTTGCCACTGGCGCCCTGTGCTCTTCACAGATGAAAGCAGGTTCACACTGAGCACGTGACAGACGTGACAGAGTCTGGAGACGCCGTGGAGAACGTTCTGCTGCCTGTAACATCCTCCAGCATGACCGGTTTGGTGGCGGGTCAGTCATGGTATGGGGTGGCATTTCTTTGGGGGACCGCACAGCCCTCCATGTGCTTGCCAGAGGTAGCTTGACTGCCATTAGGTACCGAGATGAGATCCTCAGACCCCTTGTGAGACCATATGCTGGTGTGGTTGTCCCTGGGATCCTCCTAATGCAAGACAATGCTAGACCTCATGTGTCTGGAGTGTGTCAGCAGTTCCTGCAAGAGGAAGGCATTGATGCTATGGACTGGCCTGTCCGTTCCCCAGACCTGAATCCAATTGAGCACATCTGGGACATCATGTCTCACTCCATCCACCAACGCCACGTTGCACCACAGACTACCCAGGAGTTGGCGGATGCTTTAGTCCAGGTCTGGGAGGAGATCCCTCAGGAGACCATCCGCCACCTCATCAGGAGCATGCCCAGGTGTGGTAGGGAGGTCATACAGGCATGTGGAGGCCACACACACTACTGAGCCTCATTTTGACTTGTTTTAAGAACATTACATCAAAGTTGGATCAGACTGTAGTGTGGTTTTCCACTTTAATTTCATTCATTCAGATCTAGGATGTGTTATTTTAGTGTTCCCTTTATTTTTTTTGAGCAGTGTATATATATTGCTTTACCATAACAGAAGAATACTGTGTGCTCTCAGGCCTCTACTCCACCACTACCACATATCTACAGTACTAAATCTGTGTGTGTTTGAGTTTCTTCACAGTTCCATAAGGTGTTTTTTAAATCTACGTTTACTGCTTGCGTCAGTTACCTGATGTGGAATAGAGTTCCATGTAGTCATGGCTCTATGTAGTGCTGTGTGCCTCCCACAGTCTGTTCTGGACTTAGGGACTGTGTAATAGCAGTCTAACACAAGCAAACTGAATTATGAGGTGAAATGATAACAAAATATTTATTAAACAAAAGTAAAAATCAGATGATAGGATGATTTAACAAAAGTAAATCAAGTAAAAATATAACTACAATATTTTCAGGACACAGACACATTTGAAAGGTCTCCGGCACGCAAGACACTTAGAAATAGTATTAAAAAATGTTACTTTTTTTTTTTATTCAAACCTCTTTTAGAAAATAATGCATTATCAATACATTAAATACAACAGTAAATAATAAAATTCCATACATTATTGTAAAATAGCTTGACCATTTGACAGAAGTATTACATCTACGGTGGTAGTTGCAGCCCAGTTTATTTGGTATTCAGAAAAGTGATTTTATGACTAATGTAGTGCGATACATACTACCACAGACAAGCATCCAACCTAAAAAAAAGTATAAACATTTGAAATTTAAATATTACATGTTGCCGACCGATTTATAAGATTTAAAGAGATTATTAGAAAATATATTCTCTCAAAAAATGCATGTCTCAAAACCAGTTCTTAGAGATTGTTGTAATTCATGCTTTATTTAAACAGACCTAAGTTATTGACATGGTGATTTCTTATACAAGACAAACTATGGAAATCATGGTTCATTACAAATATACAAAAACTCATCCAAATCCCATGTTTCATGTTTCTGATTCTCCTCCAAAGTTGGGGTTGTTAAAAGCAGGCTGCAATATAAGAACAAATCGTGTCATTTGAGGGAAGATTCATTCTTAAATTTGAACATTTGGAGAGTGTTCATGAATCCCTGTAAACCTCCTCACATGAACATCGCCCCTTATCTCAATATAGATAAGAGGAACTAGGCAAGGATGTCTATTATAAGGTTATATCCTTCCTGTTTGGCCCTGTCCGGGGGTGTCATCGGATGGGGCCACAGTGTCTCCTGACCCCTCCTGTCTCAGCCTGCAGTATTTATGCTGCAGTAGTTTATGTGTCGGGGGGCTAGGGTCAGTTTGTTATATCTGGAGTACTTCTCCTGTCTTATCCGGTGTCCTGTGTGAATTTAAGAATGCTCTCTCTAATTTTCTCTTTCTCTTTCTTTCTTTCTCTCTCTCTCTCTCTCTCTCGGAGGACCTGAGCCCTAGGACCATACCTCATGACTACCTGGCATGATGACTCCTTGCTGTCCCCAGTCCACCTGACCGTGCTGCTGCTCCAGTTTCAACTGTTCTGCCTGTGATTATTAGTAGTTGACCATGCTGGTCATTTATGAACATTTGAACATCTTGGCCATGTTCTGTTATAATCTCCACCCGGCACAGCCAGAAGAGGTCTGGCCACCCCTCATAGCCTGGTTCCTCTCTAGGTTTCTTCCTAGGTTTTGGCCTTTCTAGGGAGTTTTTCCTAACCACCGTGCTTCTACACCTGCATTGCTTGCTGTTTGGGATTTTAGGCTGGGTTTCTGTACAGCACATTGAGATATAAGCTGATGTACGAAGGGCTTTATAAATACATTTGATTTGATATTATCCCTGTTTGTTATTTGCTTTGTTTACAGCTAAGTACTATTTCCTCTCTGGTGCTCTGCTACCATCATGTACATCTTTTATGCTTAAGAAACCACGGTTGCTATAAGCTTCACTTACCACATCAACGCTCCTTCCCGTTCTCGTTGGGAAGCTGACGTCACTCAGCTTGACTCCTCTGATGCTGAAGACGTAATAAAGCAGTCCAAATATCAAGGTGAAGACAACAATGGCCCCAATCACAGCCCCAGCGATCAGTCCTGCACCTGTTAAACGAAGGACAAAATATGAATGAATATGATCTATGTTTTTTTATGATCTATGGTTTCGGGAAAGATCTATGTTTATTTTTTCAATGTTGTAACTAGTCTAGCAAACTTACCGCTATCCTGGGGAGCATCAGTGGGAATGACTATACCACCGCCATCTGTGGTGTAGTCTGCAGGAGAAATAACAGTGGCATTTACATCTGAAAATACTGCATCAATGGACCCTGTGCCTGTCTATCAGTTATACTGAGTACTCACATTGGCGGTGGCGACAGGCATATCCTCTCTTCTGCATACAGTTGTTATCATTCCATTGTCCGTCAGGGTACATCTCCACACAGTTCTCTCCTCCCACGTCTCCATTGTGGAAGGCTTCGTTGGGCTCGTTAGGCGCCCAGTTTAGGAAAGCCAAGGACTGCATGTCTGTCCAACTCCAGCCAACTGGAAACAGGTAGAAATATTCGTATAACGTTAGACACTTAGGTGAGAAAACCACAAGGTGAAAAGTCAGTGCATCATATCCTCGTGTCGTTCCACCAATTCAATGCCGTTTGAGAAGTGTAACTTGGTTTAAAAGTCTGTAATGAAGAGCACACGATCAACTTAATTAAATAAACAGAGTTTTCCTATCTCAAGAGGTTAAATTAAAAGAATACTATATTAAGTGTCTCTTAAGTGCCAAATAAAGTAACATGGTTGACTGTAACTCTGTCATCTTAAATCAGCCATAGATCCCCTCGTGACAGGAGGGAATGGAAGCTGGTTGTGTGCAACAGGGATTGGCAATTGAATGCAAGCATCACTAAAAAAATGTAATTGCTCAAACATTTCTAGCCTGTCTATCTATAGGTAACAGGGTTTATGTGTTATTCTAGCCTGTCTATCTATAGGTAACAGGGTTGATGTGTTATTCTAGCCTGTCTATCTATAGGTAACAGGGTTGATGTGTTATTCTAGTCTGTCTATCTATAGGTGACAGGGTTGACGTGTTATTCTAGCCTGTCTATCTATAGGTAACAGGGTTGATGTGTTATTCTAGCCTGTCTATCTATAGGTGACAGGGTTGACGTGTTATTCTAGCCTGTCTATCTATAGGTAACAGGGTTGATGTGTTATTCTAGCCTGTCTATCTATAGGTAGCAGGGTTGATGTGTTATTCTAGCCTGTCTATCTATAGGTAACAGGGTTGATGTGTTATTCTAGCCTGTCTATCTATAGGTAACAGGGTTGATGTGTTATTCTAGCCTGTCTATCTATGGGTAACAGGGTTGATGTGTTATTCTAGCCTGTCTATCTATAGGTAACAGGGTTGATGTGTTATTCTAGCCTGTCTATCTATAGGTAACAGGGTTGATGTGTTATTCTAGCCTGTCTATCTATAGGTAACAGGGTTGATGTGTTATTCTAGCCTGTCTATCTATAGGTAACAGGGTTGATGTGTTATTCTAGCCTGTCTATCTATAGGTAACATGGTTGATGTGTTATTCTAGCCTGTCTATCTATAGGTAACAGGGTTGATGTGTTATTCTAGCCTGTCTATCTATAGGTAACAGGGTTGATGTGTTATTCTAGCCTGTCTATCTATAGGTAACAGGGTTGATGTGTTATTCTAGCCTGTCTATCTATAGGTAACAGGGTTGATGTGTTATACTCGTCCCACTCAGTTTTTCACCACAAAACACCAGAAAATGGCAAATTAAAGAGTTGGACCAGCTTACCTGCTTTTACATGATGATTTGACTATTAGATGTTTAAATGTTTCTATTGAACCAAATATTTAAAATAATAGTTTCACCACATTAAAATGAGAGTTCAGGTCACGTAACAGGGGGTTGACCTTAGAATGAGTGACAGATGTAAATGAATCACTAATCACATGAAATAAATAGTAAATCTCCAGAAATGACTTATGTCAATTTTATTTTAGTTAATTTTTGATAAAAGCAAGGCAGGTTAGCAGGCTAGATAACATTTTTAGCAAGGAAAGTACAGCTTAGCTAGCCTGCCTCGCTAGCTAAAATTAGCTAGACTGCTTCGCTAGCCAGTATTGTTTTATTTATTTATTTTACCTTTATTTAACTGGTTGGTCAGTAAGAACAAATTCTTATTTTCAATGACGGCCTTGGAACAGTGGGTTAACTGCCTGCTCAGGGGCAGAACGACAGATTTGTACCTTATCAGCTCGGGGGGTTTGAACTTGCAACCTTCCGGTTACTAGACCAACGCTCTAACCACTAGGCTACCCTGCCACCCCAAAGCAACACAATAACTAGGCCTTTACATTAGAGAAATGATTGGATTAAAATGGGTTGAAATGCAACATTTTGGCACTTTAACAAGACTTTATTCATATTTAAAAAATTGGATATATTGAATTCTCCATGGGTCTATTTTAAAGGGAACGTCAGTTAACAGGTTTTTATTTCTACTTCAAATAAAGAAGGTGTGCAAAAGGTTTCGTGGAACGACCCACTTACAGTTGTTGTCCCTGGTCAGGCCGATCCAGACGTTGTGAACTCTGGTGTAGTTCATCTTCAAGATGAACTCCACCTCTGGTCTACTGTGGATGGACACCAGGTCTCCTCTCACTATTTGGCAGGAGTGTCTTGCCTCTGGCCAGGAGAATCCCTGGGGCCCGTTGTATACAAAGTAGCAGTAACGACCAAAGGGGACCCAGCCTAAAAGGCATTTCCCATCTCCAGGGGCTGGGGTTGGAGGAGGAGACTCTGAGGAGAGAGGAATATAAATATTTAGTATTTTAATAGGTGACATCTGCAATTATCGGAAACCTGTGGAAAATATAGTACACTTGTCAAGAGAGGGCTAGTTAAATTAGTCTGCTTATCCCATAAGAGTCAATGCCCTGTCTAAAATGGGGGGGGGGGTCCTACTAAGCTATAATGAGTTGTTTTAAGAAGGTCGTACCAAGGATCATTTTGCTATTTGATTTAGAATTTTAAGATCCCTTGAAGAATCCCAAAAATATCCCAATTTTTTTTGGGGATTAAACATTTTATTTGGCCTTACTGCTATTAGCCACTGTCACTGGCCTACGCACCCCATAATATCAAAGAGGAATTCTGCATAAAGAAAGTTTTCCACATTTAAATTTTTTTTTAAATAAAAATATTCTAAAACATGCATCCTGTTTGCAATAAGGCACGAAAGTAAAACTGAAAAAAAAAATGGCAAACAAATGAACTTTATGTCCTGATACAAAGTGTTTGGGGAAAACCTAACAAAACACATTACTGAGTACTATTCTTCATATTTTCATGCATGGTGGTGGCTGCATCATGCTATGGGTATGCTTGTCATCGGCAAGGACAAGGGAATATTATTTTTTATATATAAAGAAACGCAATAGAGCTAAGCACAGGCAAAATCCTAGTGGTAAACTTTGTTTCATTCGTTCCAACAGACACTGGGAGACAATTTTCACCTTTAAGCAGGACAATAACCTAAAACACAAGGCCAAATATACACTGGAGTTGTTTACCAAGACAACACTGAATGTTCCTTAGCAGCCTAGTTACAGTTTTGATTTAAATCACCTTGAAAATCTATGGCAAGACTTGAAAATGGCTGTCTAGAGTGATCAACAACCAACTTGACAGAGCTTGAATAATTTTTAAAGAATAATGTGAAAATATTGTACAATTCAGGTGTGCAAAGCTCTAAGAGACTTACCCAAAAAGACTCACAGCTGTAATTGATGCCAAAGGTGATTCTAACATGTACTGACGGAGGGTTGTGAATACTTATGTAAATTTTAATTTTATTTAACCTTTATTTAACTCGGCAAGTCAGTTAAGAACAAATTCTTATTTTCAAATTTTCAATTTGAACTTGCAACCTTCCGGTTACTACTGAGATATTTCTGTATTTCTTTTTCAATTAATTTGCAAACATTTCTAAAAAAAATGTTTTCACTTTGTCATTATGTGGTATTGTGTGTAGATGGGTGAGATTTAAAAAAAATATATTTAAGCAATTTTTCAATTCAGGTTGTAACACAACAAAATGTGGAGTAAATTAAGGATATGAATACTTTCTGAAGGCCCTGTAGCTCCTACCTGAGGAGATCTTGCAGATATAGGCCTTGGCAGAATTACAGTCGGTGTCGTTCCATGTTCCATGGAAGATAGGCTCTGCACGCATTGCTACACAGCCCTCTGTTTTGTGGTTACTAGGCTCCCCAGGTCCCCAGTGAGTGAAGAACACTGACCAGCCATCTGTCCATGTATATGAACTGCTATCATCCTGTAGATACAACAAACAATCAACCAAGAGCATCTTGTCCACTTACCATAATCAAAGAAATGACAACTTCAAATGATCTTTGTTGTGATTAATGGCAGTTCAATTCAATAAAGAGGATTGGGCTATTACCTTGCGTCTTAGTCCAATCCATGCGTCTGCTTTGCCCTGGAGAACAACACCGGCCACAAAGGCCTGGTCGTAGCTCATGTCTACGCTGGCCAAGTTACCACCTTCCTGCTCACAGGCCACCTGAGCTGCCTGCCACGTCTTCGGCTCCTCCACCAGCTTGTAGCAGTTCTTATACCAGGAGATGTAACCAGAGGGGCAGGGGTTTTTGGTTGGAGCTGGCGGAGCTATACTGCTTGCTGTCAGAATTAAATTATAGAACTTTTAACAAAAAGTCGCAAAATCATTAAGCTGCAAAAAGTGAGATGTGTGCAAAAAATAAATGAAAAAATGAAAAAAAGTCAGCACTAACATTTCTTCATGGAGCAGACCCAGCTATGTTCCTCAGTGCACAAGTCATCATTCCAGCGTCCACTCACCAAGTAGTTATGGGTAATGGCGGTGCAGTGCTCCTGGGGGAGGAAATAGGTCAAAGTTTAATCTTTGTTTTAACTTGTAGCTTATTATCTTGTTTTAAACCGATCCAGTCTATGAGTGGAAAAACCATAGAACCTTTGACATTCATGGTGACCTTCAAAAACCCCTCATCTGAAGTATGCTGGAGCTGTGCATGATTCTCACCCGTCCTCCATTGTTGTTGGGTTCCTTGTCGGCCCAGTTGGTGTACAACACTGGACTCACACCATCACTCCAGCCAAACCCTCCCTCCACCAGGCTGTCTGTCAAGCCAATCCATGTTGGCAGCTTCAGATCCCTTAGATAGCTGGACACAAAGTCTGGAGAACAGAGGACATTCAAATATAAAACCACCATGAAAAAGGTCAAAGGAACTTTGATCGACTGGATCTCCAAAGCTAGAGTTGCTTCTGTAGCTTTACCGTTCTCATATTGATTGTCGATGACAGCTAATTCTGCTCCTTTACTTTGGCACCAACTCCGAGCAGAGGTCCAGTTGGCTTTCATCCCGTGCTTATGCCCTTGGAACATAAAGCACTTGTTTCGGAACAGCATCCATCCTAGAACAGACAAAGACACTGGTTACTACTAGTGTTTTGGGGGATCATTTTACAATCAGAACCTGTAGTATTAATGGGGGGGTGTCTGCCCTACCTGCTGGGCAGTATCCCGTCCAGGGTTGGGTGGGAGGAGGTGGAGTGTGGTCTTCATTAGGGTATTTCTTACACAGGTAACCTGCATTGGTACGGGCGCAGTTGACATCATTCCAGTTACCTACGAGACACAAGATGCAGAATATGTTGGATGCAGGGCTCTAAATTAACCATTTTCAACACAACATAAAAAGTTAGGAGCACAACATAAAAATTAGGAGCACAACATAAAAATTAGGAGCACAACATAAAAATTAGGAGAACAACATAAGAATTAGGAGCACAACATAAAAAGTTAGGAGCACAACATAAAAGTTAGGAGCACAACATAAAAATTAGGAGCACAACATAACAATTAGGAGCACAACATAACAATTAGGAGCACAACATAAAAAGTTAGGAGCACAACATAAAAGTTAGGAGCACAACATAAAAATTAGGAGCACAACATAACAATTAGGAGCACAACATAAAAAGTAGGAGCACAACATAAAAAGTTGGGAGCCCAACATAAAAAGTTGGGAGCACAACATAAGAATTAGGAGCACGACATAAGAATTAGGAGCACGACATAAAAAGTTGGGAGCACAACATAAGAATTAGGAGCACAACATAAGAATTAGGAGCACAACATAAGAATTAGGAGCACAACATAAAAATTAGGAGCACAACATAAAAGCACCAGAAAATAAGATTTTTAAATTGATTGAGACACAGCCTATACTGGGCCCATACAAAGTTCTAGCTACTTTCGTGCCTTAACCCTGTAAAAAGCAATTGTTGATGTTGATACAAAAACCTGTCATTGACATTCCAGTCATGTGTGGAATAGTAGGTTTCTACATCATGTGTATTGAGATGCAACCCATTGAAAATTCTACACTGTCTCTTTAAGAGCATCAAGTTCATTGCAATAATCTGATTATTGATCTTCTGAAGAAGTATCCCTTTTCCTTTCTTTCCTTAAATGTTTCGATATGCTGCTAATTAAGTTTGCTAGCTAGCTAGCTAATGAATTTACATGACTGAACAAGGTGTCAACAAATTCCCCGCGAGGGGTTTTGGTACAGCCTGCGAATTGTTTTACGAACGTATAGACACGACAGGAGAAAAAAAAAACATTGAGTCGGTAATATATGGGTCATACAGTATCTTTTTACCTGACAATCCGTTTATCGCATTAGTAATGATGAAACAGTAACGAATCTGTGCGCACTTTTATCTCTAAGGCACTCGAAAACAACAGTACAACGAAGACTAATCATTATTATCTGGTTGCAAAATAGCAAAATATGCGACCAAAATTGTTGGATGGGAGTTGAATATTTTTTATTTCTATTTATTTATTTCTATTATTTCTGTTTACATCAGTACCTTGATGTCTGTTCATCTGGACACACTGTTCCTCCCCGTTGGCATTATTAGGCTCTCCCAGACCCCAGAAAACATATGTGACAGGGGACCAGTCCACCCACCTGGGTAGGGGAACAGAGATAGGTGGTTAGCAGTCTTGACAATTGTCCCACACCATATTGTACAACAGTTTGGGTAGTATCAATACAAAGGAAAGACATACTGGTACTGGTCTGCTGCGATGCCAAACACAAGCATTCCAATCCATGATGATTCAGCCCGTCCCGTCCCAATCTGCAATGTCAAGAAGTGTTACTGAGAGGAGCCGAACACGGAGAGTTTTTGTAACATCTCCCGCACAACCGATAAACAAAACAAACACAAAAAAAAAGGTCTGCTTGGACAAGCATTTCACACCATCGTGTTGATGTACGCCTGTTCATCTTTGTTTAAGATGGAGACCAGTAGAGCCTTCTCATCGTAGCAACGGGACATAGCTGTCTGGAAGTCTACTATGTCGGTGTCATTGTAGTAGTAGCAGATGCCATTGTTCTTCCTCCAGACAGCGTTGGTACCGCAGTCAGGTGCTGGAAAAGATACAAGCCATTTCTCAGGGTCATACAGGTCATAGAAACTTCTGGAACAAATCAATGATCATGACTCTATGGTGCCATCTTATGGTTTAACAATGCGATCAGAGGTGCACTAAGCTAAACTACCTGGAACAGGAGGAGGGGGAACTGGAGGCACGATGGGTTTCTTCCCCTTGGAGATCATGCAGATCCAGTCCTGATGGGCATCACAGTTGAGATCGTTCCACCAAGAGGACGTCCCATTTGTGTTGCTCACCATCTCTACACAGTCCTCACGACCCTCATGGTTGTTGGGCTCCCCAAGTCCCCAGTTGGTGTGGCTCACAGGAGTAGCGTCACTCCAGTGGTAACCTCCATCTGTAGGGTTGTGTTTCAGACCGATCCACTTGGACTTCCCCTTGGTGTACGTGGACAGGAAGTTCTCTTCCTCCATGTTATGGATACTGACAAGGTCTGCCCCCCTGGAGATACAGTCTTCACGGGCTGCAGGCCAACTCTTCTTCTTGGAGAAGTCCACCATGAAGAGCTACAACAAACATTTCGAGACACTCAAGTTTTTTTCAGTTCATATATTGTTGAGGCTCTTTACCCTGTATCAGTTCGGCAGTTCAGATGAAGCTGGTCTGTTTCTTTATTCTGTACTAGTTCAGCAGTTCAGATGAAGCTAGTCTGTGTATATTTACCCTGTATCAGTTCAGATGAAGCTAGTCTGTGTTTTACCCTGTACTAGTTCAGATGAAGCTGGTCTGTTTCTTTATCCTGTACTAGTTCAGCAGTTCAGATCAAATTAAAGTTTGTCACGTGCGCCAAATACAACCTTACAGTGAAATGCTTACTTACAGGCTTGAACCAATAGTGCAAAAAAGGTATTAGGTGAACAATAGGTAAGTAAAGAAATAAAACAACAGTAAAAAGACAGGCTATATACAGTAGCGAGGCCATAAAAGTAGCGAGGCTACATACAGACACCGGTTAGTCAGGCTGATTGAGGTAGTATGTACATGTAGATATGGTTAAAGTGACTATGCATATATGATGAACAGAGAGTAGGCAGTAGCGTAAAGAGAGGGGTTGGGGGGGGGCACACAATGTAAATGTCCTAGACTTGGCACTCCAGTACCGCTTGCCATGCGGTAGTAGAGAGAACAGTCTATGACTGGGGTGGCTGAGGTCTTTGACAATTTTTAGGACCTTCCTCTGACACCGCTCGGTGTAGAGGTCCTGGATGGCAGGCAGCTTAGCCCCAGTGATGTACTGGGCCGTACGCACTACCCTCTTGAGTGCCTTGCGGTCAGAGGCCGAGCAATTGCCTTACCAGGCAGTGATGCAACCAGTCAGGATGCTCTCGATGTTGCGGCTGTAGAACCTTTTGAGGATCTCAGGACCCATGCCAAATCTTTTTGGTTTCCTGAGTGGGAATAGGCTTTGTCATGCCCTCTTCACAACTGTCTTGATGTGTTTGGACCATTCTAGTTTGTTGTTGATGTGGACACCAAGGAACTTGAAGCTCTCAACCTGCTCCACTACAGCCCCGTCGATCAGAATGGGGGCGTGCTCGGTCCTCCTTTTCCTGTAGTCCACAATCATCTCCTTAGTCTTGGTTACATTGAGGGATAGGTTGGCACCACCCGGCCAGGTCTCTGACCTCCTCCCTATAGGCTGTCTCGTCATTGTCAGTGATCAGGCCTACCACTGTTGTGTCGTCTGCAAACTTAATGATGGTGTTGGAGTCGTGCCTGGCCATGCAGCCGTGGGTGAACAGGGAGTACAGGAGAGGACTGAGCACGTACCCCTGGGGAGCTCCAGTGTTGAGGATCAGCGTGCCAGATGTGTTGCTACCTACTCTCACCACCTGGGGGCGGCCCGTCAGGAAGTCCAGGATCCAGTTGAAGAGAGAGGTGTTTAGTCCCAGGATCCTTCGCTTAGTGATGAACTTTGAGGGTACTATGGTGTTGAACGCTGAGCTGTAGTCAATGGACAGCATTCTCAGGTAGGTGTTCCTTTTGTCAAGGTGGGGAAAGAGCAGTGTGGAGTGCAATAGAGATTGCATCATCTGTGGATCTGTTTGGGCGGTATGCAAATTGGATTGGGTCTAGGGTTTCTGGGATAATGTTGTTGATGTGAGCCATTAACCTTTCAAAGCACTTCATAGCTACGGAAGTTAGTGCTACGGGTCTGTAGTGATTTAGGCAGGTTGCTTTTGTGTTCTTGGGCACAGGGACTATGGTGGTCTGCTTGAAACATGTTGGTATTACAGACTCAATCAGGGACATGTTGAAAATGTCAGTGAAGACACCTGCCAGTTGGTCAGCACATGGCCGGAGCACACGTCCTGGTAATCCGTCTGGCCCCGCAGCCTTGTGTATGTTGACCTGTTTAAAGGTCTTACTCACGTCGGCTACGGAGAGCGTGATCACACAGTCGTCCAGAACAGCTGATGATCTCATGCATGCCTCAGTGTTGCTTGCCTCGAAGCGAGCATAAAAGTGATTTAGCTCGTCTGGTAGGCTTGTGTCACTGGGCAGCTCGCAGCTGTGCTTCCCTTTGTAGTCTGTAATAGTTTGCAAGCCCTGCCACATCCGACGAGCATTGGAGCCGGTGTAGTATGATTGAATATTAGCCCTGTATTGACGCTTTGCCTGTTTGATGGTTCGTCACAGGGCATAGCAGGATTTCTTGTAAGCTTCCGGGTTAGAGTCACGCACCTTGAAAGCGGCAGCTCTACCCTTTAGCTCAGTGCGAATGTTGCCTGTAATCTATGGCTTCTGGTTGGGGTATGTACGTACAGTCACAGTGGGGACGACATCCTCGATGCACTTATTGATAAAGCCAGTGACTGATGTGGTGTATTCCTCAATGCCATCGGACGAATCCTGGAACATGTTCCAGTCTGTGCTAACAAAACAGTCCTGTAGTTTAGCGTCTGCTTCATCTGACCACTTTTTTTATAGACCAAGTCACTGGTGCTTCCTGCTTTAATTTTTGCTTATAAGCAGGAATCAGTAGGATAGAGTTGTGGTCGGATTTACCAAATGGAGGGCAAGGGAGAGCTTGTATGTGTCTCTGTATGTGGAGTACAGGTGATCTAGAATTTTTTCCCCTCTGGTTGCACATTTAACATGTTGATAGAGATTTGGTAGAACTGATTTCAGTTTCCCTGCATTAAAGTCTCCGGACACTAGGAGCGCCACCTCTGGTTTCCTGTCTGCTTATTCCCTTATACAGCTGACTGAGTGCGGTCTTAGTGCCAGCCTCTGTCTGTGGTGTTAAATAAACAGCCACAAAAAGTATAGCTGAAAACTCTCTAGACAAGTAGTGTGGCCTGCAATTTATCACATTATACTCTACTTCAGGCGAGCAAAATCTAGAGACTTCCTTAGATTTGGTGCACCGGCTGTTGTTTACAAATATGCACAGACCGCCCCCCCTGGTCTTACCGGAGTGTGCTGTTCTATCCTGCCGGTGCAGCGTATATCCCTCTAGCTGAATATCCATGTCATCATTCAGCCACGATTCCATGAAACATAGGATATTACAGTTTTTAATGTCCGGTTGGTAGGATATTCGTGATCATACCTCGTCTAATTTATTGTCCAATGATTGCACGTTGGCGAGTAGTATTGATGGTAAATGGCAGCTTTCCCACTCGCCTTCTCCGGGTCCAGACGAGGCATCCGGCTCTTTGGTCTCTGTACCTGCATCGCTTCCTCTTACAAATAACGGGGATTTCGGCCTGTTGGGTGTTTGGACAAAGTCCTGTGCATCTTCCTTGTTGTAGAAAAAATCTTATTCTAATCCGAGGTGAGTGATCCTGATATCCAGAAGCTCATTGTCTAATCCGAGGTGAGTGATCCTGATATCCAGAAGCTCATTGTCTAATCCGAGGTGAGTGATCCTGATATCCAGAAGCTCTTAGTCTAATCCGAGGTGAGTGATCGCTGTCCTGATATCCAGAAGCTCTTAGTCTAATCCGAGGTGAGTGATCCTGATATCCAGAAACTCTTAGTCTAATCCGAGGTGAGTGATCCTGATATCCAGAAGCTCTTAGTCTAATCCGAGGTGAGTGATCGCTGTCCTGATATCCAGAAGCTCTTTGTCTAATCCGAGGTGAGTGATCACTGTCCTGATATCCAGAAGCTCTTTGTCTAATCCGAGGTGAGTGATTGCTGTCCTGATATCCAGAAGCTCTTTGTCTAATCCGTGGTGAGTGATCGCTGTCCTGGTATCCAGAAACTCTTAGTCTAATCCGAGGTGAGTGATCCTGATATCCAGAAGCTCTTTGTCTAATCCGAGGTGAGTGATCGCTGTCCTGATATCCAGAAGCTCTTAGTCTAATCCGAGGTGAGTGATCGCTGTCCTGATATCCAGAAGCTCTTTGTCTAATCCGAGGTGAGTGATCGCTGTCCTGATATCCAGAAGCTCTTTGTCTAATCCGAGGTGAGTGATCGCTGTCCTGATATCCAGAAGCTCTTTGTCTAATCCGAGGTGAGTGATCTCTGTCCTGATATCCAGAAGCTCTTTGTCTAATCCGAGGTGAGTGATCTCTGTCCTGATATCCAGAAGCTCTTTGTCTAATCCGAGGTGAGTGATCTCTGTCCTGATATCCAGAAGCTCTTTGTCTAATCCGAGGTGAGTGATCTCTGTCCTGATATCCAGAAGCTCTTTGTCTAATCCGAGGTGAGTGATCTCTGTCCTGATGTCCAGAAGCTCTTTGTTTGCCGTAAGATACGGTTGCAGAAACATTATGTACAAAATAAGTTACAAATAACGCGAGAAAAAAAACACATAATAGCACAATTGGTTTGGCGCCTGTAAAACTACTGCCATTTATTCCGGCGCCATTTTAACTTTTGATGAAGCTGGTCTGTATCTTTACCCTGTGCTAGTTCAGCAGTTCAGATGAAGCTGGTCTGTATCTTTACCCTGTGCTAGTTCAGCAGTTCAGATGAAGCTGGTCTGTATCTTTACCCTGTGCTAGTTCGGCAGTTCAGATGAAGCTAGTCTGTATCTTTACCCTGTACTAGTTCAGCAGTTCAGATGAAGCTAGTCTGTATCTTTACCCTGTACTAGTTCAGCAGTTCAGATGAAGCTAGTCTGTATCTTTACCCTGTACTAGTTCAGCAGTTCAGATGAAGCTAGTCTGTATCTTTACCCTGTGCTAGTTCGGCAGTTCAGATGAAGCTAGTCTGTATCTTTACGTTGTAACAGTTCAGATGAAGCTAGTCTGTATCTTTACGTTGTAACAGTTCAGATGAAGCTAGTCTGTATCTTTACCTTATACTAGTTCAGATGAAGCTAGTCTGTATCTTTACAGTGTATCAGTTCAGATGAAGCTAGTCTGTATCTTTACGTTGTAACAGTTCAGATGAAGCTAGTCTGTATCTTTACCTTATACTAGTTCAGATGAAGCTAGTCTGTATCTTTACAGTGTATCAGTTCAGATGAAGCTAGTCTGTATCTTTACCCTGTACTAGTTCAGATGAAGCTAGTCTGTATCTTTACGTTGTAACAGTTCAGATGAATCTAGTCTGTATCTTTACCCTGTACTAGTTCAGATGAAGCTAGTCTGTATCTTTACGGTGTATCAGTTCAGATGAAGCTAGTCTGTATCTTTACCTTATACTAGTTCAGATGAAGCTAGTCTGTATCTTTACGGTGTATCAGTTCAGATGAAGCTAGTCTGTATCTTTACCTTATACTAGTTCAGATGAAGCTAGTCTGTATCTTTACGGTGTATCAGTTCAGATGAAGCTAGTCTGTATCTTTACCTTATACTAGTTCAGATGAAGCTAGTCTGTATCTTTACCTTGTAGCAGTTCAGATGAAGCTAGTCTGTATCTTTACCTTGTAGCAGTTCAGATGAAGCTAGTCTGTATCTTTACCTTGTAGCAGTTCCTGAAGTGTCGCTCAGCCGTCCAACCGTCCGCACAGTCCGATGAAGGGGGAGGAGTTGGAGGTTTAGTGGGCGGGGTGATGTCAGGCCTTGGTGTCTCACACACGAATGGGAACACCTCAGTGCATGGCTTGTCATCCCAGAACCCACCAGTAAGGCCCGTAGTCATGGCAACGCAGGTTCCCGCATGGTTATCTGGAGGATCACAAAGACAATAGTAAACAATTCAACTGATATACTGACAGGAAAATACTTCAGATTCGATAATGGGTGTAAAATGACTGTACCTGGCTGGTTTCGATCCCAGTGTGTGAAGGTGAGAGGTGCTCCATTATCCCAGATGTAATCCACCCCTCCTGAGTCACCCGAGGCCCTCAGTCCAATCCACCACAAACCAGTGTATCTAGCCAGTTTCACTGTGAAGTGGGACTGTTCATAACTGGGAAAGACATCACAGATATTATATTCAACAACCAATCAAAGACCAGCATTATAGACATCTTGAGGCATGCCAAGATTCTAAGTTGTTATTTATTTTACCTTTATTTAACTAGGCAAGTTAAGAACAAATTCTTATTTTCAATGACGGCCTAGGAACAGTGGGTTAACTGCCTGTTCAGGGGCAGAACGACAGATTTGTACCTTTGTCAGCTCGGGGGTTTGAACTTGCAACCTTCCGGTTACTAGTCCAACGCTCTAATCACTAGGCTACCCTGCCGCCCCAAAAAATGTGATGCCCCTTCGGATAAGAAATCAAATGGACCAGCCGGTTTCCAACAGATTGAAGTACACCAGACTGATGATCTGTATCTGTCACAACATACACATAAAGACATCTTGTGATATGCTGAGGTGATCACACTCACATGTCCCCAATGTGTAGAAGTTTGCTGTTTTGCTGCTCACAGAAGGCCTTGGCGTCTGACCAGGTTCTGGCGGTCTCTTCCATCCAGTAACAGGAATAGCCATAGGCGTCCCAGCCCTATGACACACACACACACTGATGTGGTGCTGCAGAGGGACAGCTATAGGCAGGTACAGGTACAACAGGACAAACACTCACCTGTGTGCATCCGTACACAGTGGGCATGACAGAGGGAAGCAGGTAGTGGGCTTTGGGCATCTTGCATATATAAGTGTTCAGTTCTGTGCAGGGGACATCATTCCATCTACCAGTCTGTAATGAAGGAACATAAAACATTCGGTTGGACAAGCGCCAGATTAACGATAACAGTAAGGTTAAGAGAATGGGGTAAGAGTTAAGCATGTGTGCCCAAGCTAACCGTGTTACCTGATAAAACATCTCCACACAGTCCTCATTGAAGCCTTGATGATTGTTGGGTTCTCCTGGTGCCCAGTAGGTGAAAGTGACCCAGTGGTTGTCTGACCAGGAGAACAGGCCTGAGAAGCCCATATCATTCAGCCCAATCCACACATCGTTGGTGGCTGGTGGAAAACACATCAAAAGAAGTCGTCAGCTAAGCTTTCCAACAATAAGTAGCATTCATGTTTCCCCATACGGACCGATACTTCCGCATATGGACCGATACTTCCCCATACGGACCGATACTTCCCCATACAGACCGATACTTCCCCATACGGACCGATACTTCCCCATACGGACCGATACTTCCCCATACGGACCGATACTTCCCCATACGGACCGATACTTCCCCATACGGACCCATACATACCGATACTTCCCCATACGGACCGATACTTCCCCATATGGACCCATACAGACCGATATTTCCCCATATGGACCGATACTTCCCCATATGGACCGATACTTCCCCATACGGACCGATACTTCCCCATACGGACTCATACAGACCGATATTTCCCCATATGGACCGATACTTCCCCATACGGACCGATACTTCCCCATACGGACCAATATTTCCCCATACGGACCGATACTTCCCCATACGGACCGATACTTCCCCATACGGACCGATACTTCCCCATACGGACCGATACTTCCCCATATGGACCCATACAGACCGATACTTCCCCATATGGACCCATACGGACCGATACTTCCCCATACGGACCAATACTTCCCCATATGGACCCATACAGACCGATATTTCCCCATATGGACCGATACTTCCCCATATGGACCGATACTTCCCCATACGGACCGATACTTCCCCATACGGACCGATACTTCCCCATACGGACTCATACAGACCGATACTTCCCCATACGGACCGATACTTCCCCATACGGACCGATACTTCCCCATACGGACCGATACTTCCCCATACGGACCGATACTTCCCCATACGGACCGATACTTCCCCATACGGACCGATACTTCCCCATACGGACCCATACAGACCGATACTTCCCCATACGGACCGATACTTCCCCATATGGACCGATACTTCCCCATATGGACCCATACAGACCGATATTTCCCCATACGGACCGATACTTCCCCATATGGACCGATACTTCCCCATACGGACCGATACTTCCCCATACGGATTCATACAGACCGATATTTCCCCATACGGACCCATACTTACCCTAGTAAAACTGACTATCCTACCGATCCTCGACTTCGGCGATGTCATCTACAAAATTGCCTCCAACACTCTACTCAGCAAACTGGATGCAGTTTATCACAGTGCCATCCGTTTTGTCACTAAAGCACCTTATACCACCCACCACTGCGACTTGTATGCTCCAGTCGGCTGGCCCTCGCTACATATTCGTCGCCAGACCCACTGGCTCCAGGTCATCTACAAGTCCATGCTAGGTAAAGCTCCGCCTTATCTCAGTTCACTGGTCACGATGGCAACACCCACCTGTAGCAAGCGCTCCAGCAGGTGTATCTCACTGATCATCCCTAAAGCCAACACCTCATTTGGCCGCCTTTCGTTCCAGTACTCTGCTGCCTGTGACTGGAACGAATTGCAAAAATCCCTGAAGTTGGAGACTTTTATCTCCCTCACCAACTTCAAACATGTGCTATCTGAGCAGCTAACTGATCGCTGCAGCTGTACATAGTCTATTGGTAAATAGCCCACCCATTTTCACCTACCTCATCCCCACACTGTTTTTATTTATTTACTTTTCTGCTCTTTGGCACACCAGTATCTCTACCTGTACATGACCATCTGATCATTTATCACTCCAGTGCTAATCTGCAAAATTGTAATTATTCGCCTACCTCCTCATGCCTTTTGCACACAATGTATATAGACTCGCCTTTTTTTGTACTGTGTTATTGACTTGTTAATTGTTTACTCCATGTGTAACTCTGTGTTGTCTGTTCACACTGCTAAGCTTTATCTTGGCCAGGTCGCAGTTGCAAATGAGAACTTGTTCTCAACTAGCCTACCTGGTTAAATAAAGGTGAAATAAAAATAAAATAAAATAAACAGACCGATACTTCCCCATACGGACCGATACTTCCCCGTACGGACCGATACTTCCCCGTACGGACCGATACTTCCCCGTACGGACCGATACTTCACCGTATGGACCGATACTTCCCCGTACGGACCGATACTTCCCCGTACGGACCGATACTTCCCCGTACGGACCGATACTTCCCCGTACGGACCGATACTTCCCCATATGGACCGATACTTCCCGATACTTTCCCATACGGACAAGGTGGACTCTTACCCATGTAAAGGTAGCTCTCCAGCCAGCTCTGTTCTGTCATGGACTGAATAGACACCAGGTCAGCTCCCAGCTTCCTGCACTCTCCACGGGCTGCATGCCATGTCTTTTTATCTCCGTAGGGCTTGTAGCAGAACTCCCCAAATTCATACCAGTCAGGCCCCGAGCAACTCAACTCTGCAGAGGAATCAAAGTAGGAGTTGAGACAGCATGTAGCCTACAGCACATTCAATAACATTCAAATCATTAAAACATTTTTTTACTAGGCAAGTCAGTTAAGAACAAATTAGTATTTCCAATGACAGCCAAACCGGACGACGCTGGGCCAATTGTGCGCCGCCCTATGGGACTCCCAATCACAGCCAGTTGTGATACAGCCCGGGATTGAACCAGGGTCTGTAGTGATGCCTCTAGCACTGAGATGCAGTGTCTTAGACCGCTGCGCCACTCGGGAGCCCATATTAGTGTCCTTAGGTAACTTGATTGATGTCTGAGCATTGGTGTAGTCTAACATACCTTTATCTGCAAACTGGTATGAAATTTCATAGTTCCCATCATACCTGTTGAAGGTCAAAGGTTACTATGTTGGTATTGGTTGCATTTTTTGGGGGTGGTTCGTAATGAATGAATGAATGAATTTAGTGTAGACAGCGCATCATCATGCAATAATAATAAGACACTCACTGCCTGGAGGTGATTCCGTTCTTGGTGGAGCCACTGTAGAAGTTCTGGCCTGGTTCTTTCAACATAGTACAGTCTCCTCCGATATCATTCAGGATTACTCCTGCATGGATACCAGCTGCACAGATGTTGGAGTCCTTTGTGTAACGCAAGCACATATCAACATACATCAATATCCTCACATTCCTCACTCCAAATTTTATGTTGAATCATTGGGAGTTGATGGTTAAATCACTTCATTCACTCACCCCACGATATACGCCAGAGCCATAAACAGTATATAGTACTTGCGCACATCCTGCTGGGCAGTGAACACTGAAAGAAACACAATGTGAAATTAGCTTCATGTATTTTCCATTCATGTCTTATTAAAATTCTATTTTGCCTCTACTTCACACTGCCTGCTCAGCCCAGACCCAAAATAACTTGACACAGTAGTCGTCAGGATCTGGGCCACGGAGCAGAGGCATTTTGGAGTAGAGGGCAGTAGACGCAGGGACTTACGTCATAAGATCATTTGCAAAGTTAAAGTTGGGCTTTGCATCACAGGACACAGCATCTGTGAAAAGAAAAACACTCTGTATTCTGAGTGGACACAAAGAAATGCTAAGAGGTTAGCGAAACAGTTTTCGCCTACAGTCAGGTACACATCCCAGGATGTCAAAGCGAAGACCAGTCTGTCCGTTGAATTCCTGGGGAAGAATCCTGACATACAGGGCAGAGACAGGAGTGCCCAGAAGCTGTGTCTCTGGCGTGTTTCTGTCCATGCAGCCTGTGAATACCTGGACAAACAGGAAGAACAAAGTGCAATTATGATCTGGAGTTTATAATCCAGCTATCCCAATATGGGGCATTGGACCAAAGACTGGCTGGCTTCCCAGACACATATTGAGCCTGGTCTTAGACTGCTTTTCAAGTCTAGGACTAGGCGTTAACTGTGCCTAGGAAACCGGCCGTGTATGTTTGATGTGGTTTACCCCTCCATCGTCTTTGTAGTCAGTCCATTTGCTTCCATCCATACTGTGCTGGATCTTGAATTCAGTCACCCAGTGATCTGCACCAGGACACCCCTGGATCACAACACCTGTGATCTTTTTGGCCTCACCGAGGTTCACCTGGATCCAGGAGTTTACTGCGGTGATGTCAGTGGAGAGGAAAATGAACATGATTGAAGTTAATTTCTGGAAGAATTCTAATTCTTTCACGGATAGCAAATGTGAGATGGACGAGATGCCAGGTGGAACGTACAGGGATTTGATGGCATCCAGCAGGAGCCACCATTCAGACGAGCTCCGTTCGGACCGTGTGAACTCTGTGAGGACGAGGCGGACAGCATGGAGTCAGTGACGTTACCATCCTCCACACCAAGTCCCCTCAGACACACTGAAAGATCAAAACACAACCACAAGAGGCACATCATGTAAATAAGTGCAGTAATGTAACAGTGATTCATGGTAACAGTGAATCATGGTTTCAGGTTTTTTTTTGGGGGGGGGGGGGGGTTGGTCTGGTGGGGATGGGGTCTGGTTGGGGTTGGGTCTGGTTGGGGTCTGGTTAGGGCTGGGTCTGTTTGGGGTTGGGTCTGGTTAGGGTCTGGTTGGGGTTGGGTCTGGTTGTGGTCTGGTTGGGGTTGTGTCTGGTTGGGGCTGTGTCTGGTTGGGGTCTAGTTGGGGTTGTGTCTGGTTGGGGTTGTGTCTGTTTGGGGTTGGGTCTGGTTAGGGTTGGGTCTGGTTGGGGTCTGGTTGGGGTCTGGTTAGGGTTGGGTCTGGTTAGGGTTGTGTCTGGTTGGGGTTGGGTCTGGTTGGGGTTGGGGTTGTGTCTGGTTGGGGTTGTGTCTGGTTGGGGTTGGGTCTGTTTGGGATTGTGTCTGGTTAGGGGTTGGGTCTGGTTGGGGTTGGGTCTGTTTGGGGTTGGGTCTGTTTGGGGTTGGGTCTGGTTGGTGTTGGGTCTGGTTAGGGTCTGGTTGAGTCTGGTGGGGGTTGGGTCTGGTTAGGGTCTGGTTGAGTCTGGTTAGGGTTGGGTCTGGTTAGGGTCTGGTTGAGTCTGGTGGGGGTTGGGTCTGGTTGGGTCTGGTGGGGGTTGGATGTGGTGGGGGTTGGGTCTGGTTGGGTCTGGTGGGGGTTGGATGTGGTGGGGGTTGGGGGTTGGGTCTGTTTGGGGTTGGGTCTGTTTGGGGTTGGGTCTGGTTAGGGTCTGGTTGAGTCTGTTTGGGGTTGGGTCTTGTTAGGGCCTGGTTGAGTCTGGTGGGGGTTGGGTCTGGTTAGGGTCTGGTTGGGTCTGGTTAGGGTCTGGTTGGGTCTGGTGGGGGTTGGATGTGGTGGGGGTTGGGTCTGGTTGCCTACCATTTTGCTCACAGCTGTACACCACTTCCAGGTATTTGGAGATTGAAGGGCAGGGGTCAGTTTCAGTATAGGCATACAAGAAGCAGAAGGGTCGGTTGTCACACGCCTTTCGTACCAAAGGCAGGATGCCATCTACAGTGCATGTTCCTGATAGGGATAACCAATGCGTTAGCAATATGGCTGTCTGAAGCACTGTATTAAGCCTAACACATAAATAATATGCCATTAGGAGTTAGTTGCTCTTATAGCTATAACCTATTTGAGTTTCAGAGGTAAAAGCAATTTGTTCTGTACCTGAAGCTCCTTCCTGGTGGGGGCAGATCTTGTCACTCTTGCGGCCAAAGAAAGCTGACTGAATGTTGATGACACTGTTGGTATCACAGTGGAGGACAGCACTGGAGTCCTCACAGATGTAAGCAGTTTCAAACCCTACAGGAGATCGCAACCCGTACAAACACGGTCAACAGGTTTCAAAGACATTGAAAAAGGAGTCTCCAGACTCTTAAATCAGATTTTAAAAAGGCAATAGTAAACATGGGCATTAATAGTCCACACTTTATTCCAGCCTTGACGATCCCAGGTAGAGAGCTTTCTAACTCACTTCTAACAGTAGAGGCATCTGGGGTTACTGTGAACAAGGGAAATAGTTTAAAAATACCATTGAATAATGTGGCTGTTCTGATGGACCATGTGGTTTATCTAACTCTACTACAGGTCAAACCCTCCTCACCAAGTTTATTGGGGCGGCAGGTAGCCTAGTGGTTAGAGCGTTGGACTAGTAACCGTAAAGGTTGCAAGATTGAATCCCTGAGCTGACAAAGTAAAAATCTGTCCTTCTGCCCCTGAACAGGCAGTTAACTCAGTGTTCCTCCGTAGGCTGTCATTGTAAATAAGAACTTATCTGACCTGCCGAGTTAAATAAAGGAAAAATAAATGATTTATCTATAAGAGCAGGGTTAATTTATCTTACCATCGTGGGGTGGAGGAGAAACTGGTGTGTTTCCTGAAAGAAACCATGGAAGTAGGGTTTAAAAATAACATTTGAAAAGGTTCAAAAACACAACCATCTGTACAGGACCAGGCTACCTCTGCGCTTGCATATGTATCCTCTATTGTAATCACAGTTGTCATCGTTCCAGTAGCCGGTGTTGATAAGCATGGAAAGGCAATCCTCTCCTCCATAGTTGTCTGGGTTGCCTGAGTGAGGCAAAGAGGAGGTAGAGAAATGTGATGCTTGGTATTTGTACCACCTCGCAACTCGGGGGAGTCCCCCCTCTAAAATACATGCAAAAAGAATAAACATCACCTGCGTACCAGTGGATAAGCCATAAGACTGCTGAACAGCTAATCAAACAGCTAGCCGGAATATTTGCATTGACACCCCCCCCCCTGTTTATTATCTATTATCTATGCATAGACACTTTACCCCTACATACATGTATTACCTCAATTATCTCAACTAACCTGGTTGCCCCGGTCATTGACTCGGTACTGGTACTCCCTGTATATAGCCATGTTAATACCTGGTACCCCCTGTATATAGCCATGTCAATACCTGGTACCCTCGCACATTGACTCGGTACTGGTACCTCCTGTATATAGCCATGTTAATACCTGGTACCTCCTGTATATAGCCATGTTAATACCTGGTACCCCCTGTATATAGCCATGTTACTACCTGGTACCCCCTGTATATAGCCATGTTAATACCTGGTACCCCCTGTATATAGCCATGTTACTACCTGGTACCCCCTGTATATAGCCATGTTACTACCTGGTACCCCCTGTATATAGCCTCATTATTGTTATTTTATTGTCTTACTTTTTTTAAACTAGTTTATTTAGTAACTCTGTTTAACTCTATTTTCTTAAAACTGCATGGTTGGTTAAGTGATTGTGAATAAGCATTCCACTGTAATTCAGGCGCATGTGATAAATACCATTTTAATTGACTTGATGTATCTGAAAGCATTAGGACTATTACCTGCATTCCAGTGGATGTATCTGAATGGAGAGCCGTCAGTCCACTCCCAACCCCCCTCTGTGATGGAGTCATGTCCTCCCATCCACACGGAGACGCCCGTAGGAATCAGCTGGACCTTAGCTGTTCATGAACACAACACATCAGAGTACTATTCATTTGAATTGCCATTGTGAATAAACAATATTGTTGTAGTACTTTTCTTTTTTTTTTTTGCTGAGAAGCTTAATAGCACTTAACCAGTTAACCCACTGTTCCTAGGCCGTCATTGAAAATAAGAACTTGTTCTTAACTGACTTGCCTAGTTAAATAAAGGTAACATTTAAAAAAAAATATATATATATATATATAAAAAAAAAAACATCTGTACATTGAATGAAGGCTTGCTCAAAGGGCTCGGTGATGCTGAGAAGGTCCCCTTTCTGGTTTACACAGTCAGCACGTGCATCAGCCCATTTCCTCATGGACAGGTAGTTAAACAGGTAGCAGTAGTCATTGAACGGGTCTGACATCCAAGAGCCACACTTCTCATTCCAATCTGCAGGAAAAATCGGATGATATCTTTTGGAATAGGGTAGGGCTTACAACACACTCTGAAAAAAAAGAAACCTGTTTGTTTTGCATTTTAACTGCACAAATATAATTGTGTGTGGTTAAAATGGCCAACGGTCAAACTGATTTCTTGTTGGAAATTGCAAGTGAGAGGTTTTGGGGTTGCAAAGAATGGTAAACTTAGGAGAGAAGCTGCTACTTTTACCTGGCCCCGATGTGGGAGGTATGGGTGGGGGTCCTTGACCTTTTTCTGAGGGTTAGAAAGACAGTTGACTGATGAACATTCTGTGGTCAACAGGCAATTACTTTTGAATAGTGAGCCAATATACAGTAACTTCGGAAAGTATTCAGACCCCTTGACATTTTCCAAATTTTGTTACGTTACGGACCTAAAATTGATTACATTTTTAAAAAAAGTCCTCAGCAAGCTACTGGGGAAGGGCACCAAAACATTTCTGCAGCATTGACGGTTCCCAAGAACACAGTGGTCTCCATCATTGTTAAATGGAAGAAGTTTGGAACCACCAAGACTCTTCTGAGAGGTGACCGTCTGGCCAAACTGAGCAATCGTGGGAGAAGGGCCTTGGTCAGGAAGGTGACCAAGAACCTGATGGTCACTCTGACAGAACTCTAGAATTACTCTGTGGAGATGAGAGAACCTTCCAGAAGGACAACCATCTCTGCAGCACTCCACCAAATCAGGCCGTTATGGTAGAGTGGCCTGAAGGCAGCAGCTCCTCAGTTAAAGGCAAATGACAGCCCGCTTGGAGTTTGCCAATAGGCCCCTAAAGATTCTCAGACCATGAGAAACAAGATTCTCTGGTGTGATGAAACTAAGATTGAACAATTTTGCCTGAATGCCAAGTGTCACGTCTTGAGAAAACCGGGCACCATCCCTACGGTGAAGCATGGAGGTGGCAGCATCATGCTGTGGGGATGTTTTTCAGCAGAATGAACTGGGAGACTAGTCAGGATCGAGCCAAAGATGAACGGAGCAAAGTACAGAGAGTTCCTTGATGAAAACCTGCTCCAGAGCGCTCAGGGCCTCAGACTGGGGCAAAGGTTCACCTTGCAACAGGACAACGACCCGAAGCACACAATCAATAAAACACAGGAGTGGCTTCGGGACAAGTCTCTGAATGTCCTTGAGTGGCCCAGCCAGAGCCCGGACTTGAACCCAATCGAACATCTCTGGAGAGACCTGGAAGTAGCTGTGCAGCAACGCTACCCGTCCAACTTTAAAGAGCTTGAGAGGATCTGCAGAGAAGAATGGGTCTAACTCCCCAAACACAGGTGTGCCACTCTTGTAGCATCATACCCAAGAAGACTCAAGGATGAAATCGATGCCAAAGGTGCTTCAACAAAGTACTGAGTAAAGGGTTTGAATATTTGTAATACATGTAAATGTGATATTTTTTTAATATTTTTTTTTAATACATTCGCAAAAATGTCTAAAAATCTGTTTTTGCTTTGTGAGGGGTATGGTGTATAGATTGATGAGGAAAAAAACAAATTTGATAAATTTTAGAATACGGCTGTAAAGAAACAAAGTGTGGAAAATGTTAAGGGGTCTGAATACTTTCCGAATGCACTTTATGTATATGTTTTACAAAGTACATTCAACAATGGGAAATGGTAAAAGGACAAATCAGACCTTTTCTGCAGACAAATTCCAATGTGGAGGTACAGAACTCATCGTTGAGTAGCCCTGCTTCATGGTGGTTGAATCCCCTAATATTGGAACAATCCTCATTGCCCTGCCAGTTATCAGGCTGGTTGGGAGCCCATGGTAGAAAGTCCTGGAAGAGAGAGTGAAGCCAAAGTGAATGTTCATTTAAGCTGGAATCTCTCAAATGTGTCTACCATAAAAGATTTGGCCCACAAACGTTTAATCAATGGCATATTTGTCACTTACGGAGGGAGTCCCATCTGACCAGACCCACACTCCTTCTGTCCTACTGTCACTAAGACCAACCCAGGATGGTGCGGGCATATGAGCTGCAAAATAACATTTCCAATGGAATATAATATTTTTAAGAAAATAAAATACTACCTGTTATTTGTACAAAATATAGATGTTTTTAAAAAAAAAATGTTTTTTTAAACATTTAGTCAACCACTCACTAGTTATGAAGCTCAGTTCCTCTTGAGTATGAAAACTTGCCAGGTGGCCTCTTTGGCTGGCACAGTAACTCTCTGCATCGAGCCAATTTTTCACCATTTCAGTCTCAAAGTGATAGCAGTAGTCTCCATAGAGAAGATACCCAGCATCACAATGAGAATCTACACCAACACAATGTAAAGTATTATGTTGTTATATGTCAAACAATATGTTGATAGAATAAAGAACGTATTAGTTTGCATAGACATGATTTAAAGGAATACAAAACAAAAGGCTTCCAGTTGCCAGCCACAGTTGTCCCACTAACCTGGAACAGAGGTCGGCTTAACATTTTGACCCCCCACCATTTTACAAATGTATCCCAGGTTTTTGAAGCAATTGGTTGTTTCCCATTTTCCAGAGAAATCTCCTGTGAGACATAAAACAATAGAACAAAGTTCTGTAACCTTTCTTCGTCTATGATCCAGAGAGTTTGTTGATTGATTAAGTGATAAGTGGAGTACAGACCACATTGCCCTTACCGGTGTAGATTTGACCACAGTCCCAGAGGTTTACTGTGTTCTTGGGAAAGCTAGGTTTCCAATTGGAGAACGTAATATCTGTTTTGTCCACCCATCTGAATGTACCATCCTGGTCCTCATCTAGTGACATCACAAATCAGGAAATTGTAGACTTGGCCTTTTCATTGATTTAAAATTTGAGTTTTAGTAAATACTCTGCAGTTTCTCTTTCCACGATGCAACCAGCAGTGCTTGTCAATGCTAAATCGGTCAAGTGTCACAGATTACAGTGAAAAGCTCATAAGATATTGGCCAAATAAAGCTAGGGGTTAAATCTGTATGTCTGACGTACCTGCAACACCAATCCAGACATCAGGCACTTCCCCTTGATTAAGATCTGGCAGATGTGTGTTGATGAAGTATTGCTCCTCTTGACTTAAAACAACAAGTGATACGAATTAGAAAATGCTTTCAATTTTCTTATCAATCATTATGTTCAGTAGATCATGTGTTGTTTCTTACGTCTTAATTGTCACCAGGTTAGCCCCCTCACTTGAACACTTCTGTTGAGCCTCATGCCAACTGGTCAGGAACATCGTGTTGCTGACCACCCAGTAACAGTTTCCACTGAAGCTGATCCAACCGGGAGGGCAAATTGCTTTTCAGAGGAAAATAGAACACAGTACAGAGCAGTGGTCAACAACCGGTCGCTCTCGACTGGTACAAACTCTGCCTACCCGGGCGGGCCCAGAAAGCAAATCAAGTCCACTATAGGTCTACCGCTGGCCAAACGGATGGCTCAGGTGGCAGCGTCTGCAGTAATGTACAACAAGCAGTGCGGCAGTAATGAATTCGTAGGAAAGTGTATCTATAGGCTTTCGTTGTTGTTATTATTAGCGGCTTAGGTATTTTTTAATATCGAGGAATATTTCGCTTTCTCTGTTCATAGGAGTGACAACATGAATTTGTGCATTAATGCGGTGCGACTCAGGTTTCGCTATCATCTGGAAGGTTCAGTGGAGGGAAGGTAGGAAAGAGGGATGATGAGAGGTGGACCCTCAGTCTACTACTCTCTCCCTCTGCTGACTGACCCTCAGTCTGCTATTCTCTCCCTCTGCTGAGACTGACCCTCAGTCTGCTGCTCTCTCCCTCTGCTGACTGACCCTCAGTCTGCTATTCTCTCCCTCTGCTGAGACTGACCCTCAGTCTGCTATTCTCTCCCTCTGCTGAGACTGACCCTCAGTCTGCTGCTCTCTCCCTCTGCTGAGACTGACCCTCAGTCTGCTGCTCTCTCCCTCCGCTGAGACTGACCCTCAGTCTGCTGCTCTCTCCCTCTGCTGAGACTGACCCTCAGTCTGCTGCTCTCTCCCTCTGCTGAGACTGACCCTCAGTCTGCTGCTCTCTCCCTCCGCTGAGACTGACCCTCAGTCTGCTGCTCTCTCCCTCCACTGAGACTGACCCTCAGTCTGCTGCTCTCTCCCTCCGCTGACACTGACCCTCAGTCTGCTGCTCTCTCCCTCCACTGAGACTGACCCTCAGTCTGCTGCTCTCTCCCTCTGCTGAGACTGACCCTCAGTCTGCTGCTCTCTCCCTCCACTGAGACTGACCCTCAGTCTGCTGCTCTCTCCCTCCACTGAGACTGACCCTCAGTCTGCTGCTCTCTCCCTCCGCTGAGACTGACCATCAGATGCAGGCACCATCAGCACAGTAAAATAAAAATGCTAATGATTTAAATGTATGCTCATGTAACAGTATAGACTTTACGTCCATCCCCTCGCCTCAACCTGCGCGCAAACCAGGGACGCTCTGCACACATCAACAGTCACCCACAAAGCATCGTTACCCATCGATCCACAAAAGCAGAGCAAGGGGAACCACTACTTCAAGGTCTCAGAGCAAGGGATGTCACCGATTGAAACGCCACTAGCGCGCACCACCGCTAACTAGCTAGCCATTTCACATTGGCTACACTCTCTCAGCTGTGCTTCAAAAGTATTACAAGTACGGATCTATTACCGGGGTGATCATAAAGCCGAACTTAAATTTTAAAATATATATATTTTTAAATGGCCTGAACAACAATGCATTGGCAGGGCAATTCAAGCAAAGCCCAATTTGTGGTGATAATGTTTTAGCTGTATTAGCTTAATGCACAAATGCTCATTGCTAGAGTTCTGTTTTTAATTGGTTAATGTTGCATAGGTTACGTTTTTTTAAGCAATGTTTAAAAAAATCTGCATTTTGATTCAAACAGGTTAACTCACAAAAGGTTGCTGGCCACTGGTATAGAGCATTCACTCACTGCTGTACAATGTAGAAAAAAACGGGCCATTCAAGAGGGTGCTACGAAATCAATGTCAAAACGTTGTTTTCTTTGCCCTGTGTTATTATAAATTACATAGAATGAATCATTAGATTGTTCTCTGCAATATTGTCACCTTAGCTATTATGCGTGCACTTGACAGTGTTGATGAAATAAGAACATGAATTTGCTGTGATCGTTGCTAGTTTCGACTGCGCTGCTCTTGGCAGTATCTCTTCCATATTTGGTGTTGTGAGGTGGTACCATTTGGAGGTGTTTCCGCTGGTTGGACAAATCAAAATCAACTTGATACCTTCGACATTTTTCACATACAGATCATTGGCTTTCATTGCATATAACCGCGATCAATCTGCGTTGAGAGGGGGCCGTTTCTATTGCGACGTAAATGGCAAGACTCAGAAATACACAATGAAAACAGGAACAGATTGTCTTCACGGAGGATGGATATTGAAATTCGGTCTTTTAGCTTTGTAAATAAATATATATTTACTCCCTATTTAGTTTTGTATTGAGCAGATTTAATTTAGAAAAAGGCCCATGTTTTCACGCAGGAGCCTCAGTAGACCTTCGAAGTCAGCGCCTTTCTGCCGCCGAGCAGTGACCACTTGTATCTACATTGTTGCTTTGTATTGAATTGCCTTGAGATAATTAAATAGGACCACATCAAACCATATAATAATTGGCAATGTATTAAGTTGAATCAAGATCGCATGTCATGTCAGAGTCATTTGAGCTAATACCACATAATTCACATGGTTACTTATCCAGTAATGTTTTCTGAAGATCTGAGCTTACTGTTGAGGGCTCTTTTGCACATGTAAGGACGCTCATGGCGGCATATATGGGTCTTCCACTTCCCAAAGTCCTGTCCTGCCTCCTTGATCACTGCCACACAAATCCCGTTCTGCTTTTCACTGTCGGAGAGAACATATTTTGACTACGAAGCTAGAATAAACCCTGCACAATCACTGTGATACAGTTGATTATATAGATCTGTCACCCCACGTGTCCTGTCCTACCTGAGATCTGGCTGCACAGGGTCAGTTCCCCAGTTGGTGTAGGTCCCAGGAGAAGCATCAGACCAGCTGAACTGAGTGCTGTCAATTTCAACCTGACATGATATTGTTGTGCATTTCTGTGAAAAAACAAAAATGAGAACTCATTATACCAAGGGGTAAGTTTTAGAATACATGTAGCTAGCAGGTACTGGTTGGATCAATGTTGTTTCAACTGAATTTGTCTATGTATTGTGAAGAGGGATCAACGTGGATAATACATTTTATTTGGGGGAAAAAAATAAATGAACCATTACTCTTCTCATTTCATTTCAACCAGCTTTGTAATCAATTGATTAGGGTAAACCTTAAACTTAAATACATTGACTTAACCTGACTAACAGGTTGTTACATTGATCTAATTTCAACATAATCATCAGGACTATGCATACATTGAAAAGTCCACATAGAAACATAACAAATATTTGTCATCCTATATTCTATATATATTGGGTTGTTGAAATTATGTAGAATTTTATATTTAAATAGACATATGTTATTTGACCTCGTTTCAATGTTGATAGTAAAATGGTTTGTTTGAATCAACGTCATCGTTTCAACATCATGCCATCAACCTAAATAAAGAGTTACACTACATGATCAAAAGTATGTGGACACCTGCTTGTCGAAATCGAATATCATGGGCATTAATATCTTTAGAGTTGGCTCTATGCATTCAGGGTTCTCCTGGCATCCGCCAAAGCCAGATTCATCCATCAGACAGTGAAGCATCACTCAAGAGAACACATTTCCACTGCTCCAGCATCCAATTTTTAAACTTTATTTAACTAGGCAAGCCAATGGTGGCAAGCTTTACACCACTCCAGCCGACACTTGGTGTTGCACATGGTGATCTTAAGCTTGTGTGCAGCTGCTTGACCATGGAAACCCATTTCATGAAGCTCCCGACAAACAGTTCTTGTGCTGACATTGTATCCAGAGGCAGTTTGAAACACAGTAGTGAGTATTGCAACCGGAAATATACATTTTTTACACACTTCAGCACTCATGTGGCCTACCACTCAAGCAGGGCAGAAATTTGACAAAATTATTGTTGGAACAGTGGCATCCTATGAAGGCGCTACATTGAAAGCAATTGTTGCTCCTAAACATTTACATTTTAGTCATTTAGCAGACATTGTTATCCAGAACAACTTACAGTACGATTCCCACAGTGGACAAGTATGAAAATATATGCACTAAGTGCATATATTTTCATACTTGTCCACTGTGGGAATCGTACTCACGACCCTAGCATTACAAACACCATTCTCTACCAACTGAGCTACACCGGACGCCTGAATCTTCCACTTCACAAAAACAGCACTTACAGTTGACCTGGGCAGCTCGAGCAGGGAAGAAATTTGACAAAATTACTTGTTGGAGAGGTGGCATCCTATGAAGGTGCCACATTGAAAGTCAATTAGCTTTTCAGAAAGGCCATTCTATTGCCAATGTTTGTCTATGGACATTGCATGGCTGTATGCTCGATTTTATACACTTGTCAGCAATGGGGCGGCAGGGTAGCCTAGTGGTTAGAGCGTTGGACTCGTAACCGGAAGGTTGCAAGTTCAAACCCCCGAGCTGACAAGGTACAAATCTGTCGTTCTGCCCCTGAACAGGCAGTTAACCCGCTGTTCCTAGGCCGTCATTGAAAATAAGAATTTGTTCTTAACTGACTTGCCTGGTTAAATTAAGGTAAAACAAATAAATTAAAATGGGCTGAAATAGCCTAATCCACTATTTTGAAGGGGCGTCTACATACTTTTGGATATATAGTGTATATTGAAATAAAAGTTGAACCAATGACACAGTCCAATGACTCCTACTGTGACTTCACATTATATTTCAATATAAGACCTAAACTCTTTATTTAGGTTGGTGGCATGATGTTGAAACAATTGCCATTGATTCACACATATCATGACTATCAACATTGAAACGTCAAATAAAATCTGTGTAATTAAATTCAACAATTTTAACCACCCAATATTTAATTATTCTACATGGAATTTTCAATGCAATTTCAACGTGTACATAGTTCTGATGATTATGTTGAAATTAGATCGATGTAACAACCTGCTAGTCAGGTTAAGTCAATGTATTTAAGTTAAAGTTTTACCCTAATTTCAAAGTTTACAACGCTGGTTGAAATTAGATGAGAACAATACTGGTGGATGACTTTTTCAAATACAATGGATTTCCCACGTTGATTCCACGTCACAGTCCCTTGACAAATGATGTTGAAACAACATTGATTCAACCAGTGTGCGCCCAGTGGGTAATGTACATTGAAATGATATCTGTCAAAGGATTCTATTTTCTTTCATTAATTAATCCCGGATTGTACTGGCTATATTGATTTTGGTGCTGGGTCTGATAGCTTTTGGATGGGTCATATACTGTATGTTTTGATTACCAGAGTGGTGTAGCCAAGCCAAATATCAAAGAAGGAATCGTCCAGTCGTCCTGTGATGTACTGCTCCTCTTCCGGTGATGCGATGGACACCAGGTCTGCCCCATCTCTAACACAGTCGTGTCTGGCTCCCAACCAGCTCTTCCTGGTGTCTGTCTTTAGTTTGTAGCAGTCGGATCCATACTGGCTCCATCCGTTGGCTGTGTCGCACATTGTTGGAGGATTAGCTGAGGAAAGGAGTGAAATGTGTTACGCATTATCATTCACCTTCTTAGATCCCATAAGTATTATTGTAGACAACAGGCCATGTTGATTGGCCAGTTAAACCTACGGTTGGGGCGCTTGCATATATACTTCCGCCGGCTAGTGCAGATGTCATCATTCCATCGTCCTTGCTCTCCCCCGACCACCTCCCCACAATCCTCGTTGTCCTCCCAGTTGTCAGGATTCCCTGGTTTCCAGTATCTGTGTAGAGTGCACAAGCACACATGAGAAAATCAGAGGTGAATATGAATAATTATGTGGTCAAATGATGGCTTGATACCCAACCATCCTGAGGAAGTATGGTGCCCGTCAACCAATCACCAACAACCTTCACGCAACAAAGGCTACTATAGGGGGTTACTGTGCTTGATTACAAGTCAATGATTAACAGCACTTGATTACCCTCCAACCAAAATGGTTCATTTCATGGAACCATAATTTGCTGATGTGTTTCAATACAGTGTCAGATCATTGACGATCATAGTGTGGCTACGTACGCTAAGAAGGGGAGGAAGGTGCTCCCGTCAGTCCACTCCCACACTCCCTCAGCAGCAATGTCATTCAGACCGATCCAGAAAATCTCTGTACCAACCTGAGTCCGTACCCATGTCTACCAGGAGAGAGCAGAGGTCACAGTAGAGAGTCATATACAGTAGTTGTGAACTAGACGACTGTAGAACGCATCTCAAACCCAGAAGCTCACCCTCTCAGGAATGTCCAGGATGCTCATCAGATGGCTCCCCCGTCCCACACAGTCTGTGCGGGCATCATCCCAGGACTTTGTGTTGGTAGAGAAGTAGTAACACTTGTCCTCATAGGCCCTCCATCCCTCCTCACACTGACTGAAGGCTGACAACACAACAATCACAGGAGTGTTTAGCTGCAGGTCTAACTGATCATAGTTCAGTTTATGGGAAAATAACAAAGTAAACTGGGTGGTTCGGTCCCTGAATGTTGATTGGCTGACAGCCATGGTATATCAGACCGTATACCACGGGTATGACAAAACATGTATTTTTACTGCTCTAATTACGTTGGTAACCAGTTTATAATAACAATAAGGAACCTCGGGAGTTTGTGGTGTATGGCCAATATACCACAGCTAAGGGGTGTTCTTAGGCACGACTTTGCACATTATTGCTTAATTACGCAACAAGAAGAAAAAATAAATTACTTCAGTCCAGTAAAACTGATCGTAACTTATCATGGCTATTCCTAGTGCTGTTATTTTTATCCTTATTTCTATGGGGTTAGATGAGGAAACATTCCACAACCTCTTCGTGCCAAGGTTGAAAGGGCATCGTGCCCTCCTTCCATCAATAACTTTAACGTTAATGTGGATGCTACCATGATTACGGATAATCCTGAATGAATCGTGTATAAATGATGAGTGAGAAAGTAACAGAGGCACAAAGATCGTACCCATAAGACATGCTAACCTCTCACCATTACAATAACAGGTTAGGTTAGTGTTTTATATCATACCCCCAAGCCATGCTAACCTCTCACCAATACAATAACAGGGGAGGTTAGCATTTTATATCATACCCCCAAGCCATGCTAACCTCTCACCAATACAATAACAGGGGAGGTTAGCATTTTATATCATACCCCCAAGACATGCTAACCAATACAATAACAGGTTAGGTTATCATACCCACAAGACATGCTAACCTCTACCATTACAATAACATGGGGGGTTAGCATTTTATATCATACCCACAAGACATGCTAACCATTACAATAACGGGAGAGGTTAGCATTTTATATCATACCCCCAAGACATGCTAACCTCTCACCAGTACAATAACAGGGGAGGTTAGCATTTTAAATCATACCCCCAAGACATGCTAACATCTCACCATTACAATAACGGGGGAGGTTAGCATTTTATATCATACCCCCAAGACATGCTAACCTCTCACCATTACAATAACAGGTTAGGTTAGCATTTTAAATCATACCCCCAAGACATGCTAACATCTCACCATTACAATAATAGGGGAGGTAAGTATTTTGGGGTGGCATGATATTTATACCTGTGTAACTTTCTCACTCATCATTACACAAGATTCATTCAAGATTATCCATAATCATGGTAGCATCCACATTAATGTAGAAGTGATAAGAAACATATTATATTCTTATTTACAATAAAAGTGACTCCAAAATGACACAATAAATGATTTACAATTAATTTCTATTGGGCACAAAATAATTTGAAACACATCCAAAAACAAACAGCAAATACATCCAACAAGTTTGAGTCACAAGCTTGATGTAATCATTGCTTGCTAGGAAAATAGGACAAAATATTACACTCTTGATTTCTTTAAAGCACATATAAGTGAATCTGTCCAAATACTTATGCCACCTTCAAATGAAGGGGACTCAAAACATGAAGTGCTTTTCATTTCTAAACGGTAAAAACAGATTCGTAGGAAAATTCCCTCAAATAAAAGGTGACATTCTGTACTGTTGCCTCATGAAACATTTGATCTCAAATCCAAAATGCTGGAGCATTGAGCCAAATGTAAGGTTTTAGCTTCACTGTACAAATAAATACGTAGGTCAGCGTAAGCATTCCATGTCAATTATAGCAATGTGAACTTGATATTAGGTTCTACAGAAAGATAATTTTGGATATAAATAATGATTATACTTACCACAACTGAGCAGACTACAGAGGGTGAAAAGCAGTAGCAGCATGCTGTGTGTTTTATCCAGCCGATCAATATGTAGTCTTGGTTTAGTTCTCAGGGTCTAATACATCCTAAAGGAGTAGTCTTCTCAACGTTCTCTAGAAATGGGTATGTACCTGCTGTAACTCAACACAGCTTTGAGCATCCTGGCACAGTTTCTCTTCTTTTAAGAACCAGCCCAAGGTCCAAAGATTGAGGGGCAGTAAACCAGGGATGACAAACACTTGACACAAGCTGTGATGCCAAACCATCACCAAAAGTGGCCTATTGTTGGTGGGGTTAAGTCCACATTTCTTTAAATACACAAAGGTGCTCCGCAGGGGTCGATACTAGGACCTGTTCTTTTCACTATTTATAGAAACGTTAATGGTCAATCTGTTGGAAATGTAATCTACAGTGCCTTCAGAAAGTATTAACGCCCATTGACATTTTCCACATTTTGGTGTGAATTTAAAATGGAATTGATAAACTTTTTTTGTTACTGACCTATACACAATACCCCATAAGGTCAAAGTGGAATTATGTTTTTAGACATTTTTACAAATTAATTAAATATGAACATCTGAAATGTCTTGAGTGAATAAGTATTCAACCCCTTGGTTATGGAAAGACTAAATAAGTTAACGAGTAAACATGTGCTTTAACAAGACACATAATAATATGCACAAACTCACTCTATGTACAATAATAGTATTTAACACTATTTGTTTATGATTACCTCGTCTCTTTACCCCACACATACAATTATCTGTAAGGTCCCTCAGTCGAGCAGTGAATTTCAAACACATATTCAACCACAAAGACCAAGGAGGTTTTCCAATGCCTCACAATAAAAAAGCAGTCATTGAATATCATTTTGAACATGGTGAAGTTATGAATTACACTTTGGTTTGTGTATCAATAAACCCAGTCACTTAAAGATACAGGCATCCTTCCTAACAAAGTTTCCGGACAGGAAGGAAACCGCTCAGGGATTTCATCATGAGGCCAATGGTGACTTTAAAACAGTTACAGACTTTTATGGCTGTGATAGGAGAAAACTGAGGATTGATCAACAACATTGTAGTTACTCCACAATACTAACCTAACTGACAGAGTGAAAAGAAGGAAAACTGTTCAGAATAAAAACATTCCAAAATACGCACGAAAGTAAAACTGCAAAAAATGAAGCAGAGAAATTGACTTTGTGTGTTGTTTGGAGCAAATCCAACAACACATCACTGAGTGCCACTCTCCATTTTTAAAGCATAGTGGTGGCTGCATCATGTTATGGGTATGCTTGTATTCGTTAAGGATTATGTAGTTTTTCAGGATAAAAAATAAACGGAATGGAGCAAAGCACAGGCAAAATCCTAGAGGAAAACATGGTCCAGTCTGCTTTCCACCAGACACTGGGAGCTGAATTCACCTTTCAGCAGTACAATAACCAAAAACACAAGGCCAAATATACACTGGAGTTGCTTACCAAGAAGACAGTGAATGTTCCTGAGTGTCCTAGTTACAGTTTTGACTTAAATCTGCTTGAAAGTCCACTTTGACATTAAAGAGAATTTTGCGTAGATCATTGACACAAAAAAAGACAATTTAATCCATTTTACTTCCACTTTGTAACACAACAAAATGTGCAAAAAGTCAAGGTGTGTGAATACCTTCTGAAGGCACTGTAGATCACATGATTACACTATTTTTGTTTACAAAGCCCTGCTCCACAAGCTTCCGACTTACCTAACATCACTGGTAAGATTTAAAATGACAAGTTAACAAACTAATTCACAGGGTCGGTTAACTCTGGAGACTCATTTTGGTGTCTAGAGAGTTTAGTTGTCCAAAATACATTTCGAATAGATGTGTTAGTGTCCCTTGGGCAGTTCAGGAAGCAGACAGAGGATTTGTACAATGAAGAATGTGTTCATTTTAGTTGACTGTGTTTTGTGTATATTAATGTTTGTCTGTTCAATATGTGTTGTTAGATTTATATTGCATTCGATTTTTGATTTATTTTATGAAATTGTATATGCAAGGCTCCCTCGTAAAAAAAAAGACACTGGTCTCAACGGTGACTCGCTGATTAAATAAAGGTCAAAAATAGTCTTTATGAATTCCCTAAAAAGCCTAAATAAATTGTAGTTCATAAAGTGGGGCGGAATATTTAAATAAAGGAAAGTAGTCCGTGACATATATTCAAATATTTACACCACATTTCTTATAGATTTCATGATCTGATCAAATTGACGTAAACATTTTGCCCCGGGGCAGCAGGAAGCCTTGTGGTTAGAACGTTGGGCCAGTAATCGAAAATTTGCTAGCTCAAATCCCCGAGCTGACAAGGTAAAAAAATCCCAGTTTTATTTTATTTCACCTTTATTTAACCAGGTAGGCTAGTTTAGAACAAGTTCTCATTTACAACTGCGACCTGGCCAAGATAAAGCATAGCAGTGTGAACAGACAACAACACAGAGTTACACATGGAGTAAACAATAAACAAGCCAATAACACTGTATTAAAAAAATACAAATAATAATAATAATTTAAAAAAAGAGTATATACATTGTGTACAAAAGGCATGAGGACGTAGGCGAATAATTACAATTTAGCAGATTAACACTGGAGTGATAAATGATCAGATGGTCATGTACAGGTAGAGATACTGGTGTGCAAAAGAGCTTAACCGACAGTTGCCCTCAGTTCAGTCTATGTCATGGAAAGAGCCTGTCAGTGTACCATTTTCTCACATCCATGTCTTGAGTTGAATGAAATAATGGGCTGATTCATGATCAGGAGGTGCATTTGACACAATATCAATTTTGAAATCTCAAAGTCCAAAATATGTTTTATGATTCTCCTAAAACCCACATACTTTTAGTCTGTAAACATTATATCACCGAAACTGCCTTGAATGGTTACTTTTTAACTTTTTACCCAGACGCGCTTTAGCGTCGTTTAGCCTTGTTCACAAGTTCTAACACTGGAATGTGAGATGTAATCTACACCTCCATTACGATGATAGAAACCCTCGTTATTTAATTGAAGGATTTTTCAATTTTAGCGTCATTATTTCTATAGAGCCTACACTTTCTCGTTCTGAACTTCTAACGCGAGTAGGACGGTATGTCTTCCGTGATCAAGAGCAGCTGCTCACCTATTTGACACCTCCCACATGGCCAAAGCATCAGCTATGCGGGTGTCGGTTATCGCTTTTGCTGATTAAATCGAGGCCTTGATTTATGTATGGTGAATTGGTGGAACAGCAGAACCATCAGCACAACAATAAAAGCATAGAATCCTAATTTACATAAATAAAACGTAAAACGATTGAATCTGTACCTTCATCTGAATCTAAGTTATACTGTTCACTGATACACAGTGGTGTAAAATGTTCCTAATTGTCATACTTGAGTAAAAGTAGACACCTTAATAGAAAATGATGCAAGCCACCCAGTAAAATTATACTTGAGTAAAGTCTAAATGTATTTGGTTATAAATATACTTAAGTATCAAGTCTTTGTAATTGCTAAAATAAACTTAAGCATCAAAAGTAAAAATCAATTCAAATTCCTTATATTAAGCAAACCAGACGGCACCATTTTCTTCTTTAAAAAAATATTTTTAACGGATTGACAGGGGGCACGCTACAACACTGACAATCATTTACAAACAAAGCATGTATTTAGTGAGTCCGCCAGATCAGAGGCAGTAGGGATGACCAGGGATGTTCTCTTGATAAGAGTAGGATCACTCAGCTACACATGCCTCTCTCTAATGTCAATATGCCTTGTCTATTGCTGTTTTGGTTAGTAATTTTTGTCTTATTTCACTGTAGAGCCTCCAACCCTGCTCAAATATGCCCACACACATGCGGTGACGACACCTGGCTTAAATGGTGACTCTAAAGACCAAACCTCTCTCATCATCACTCAATGCCTAGGCTTACCTCCACTGTACTCATAACCTACCCTTGTCACCTTCCGGAGACACCTGAAACCCCACCTCTTTAAGGAATACCTAGGATAGGATAAAGTAATCCTTCTCACCCCCCCCCCCTTAAATGATTTAGATGCACTATTGTAAAGTGGCTGTTCCACTGGATGTCATAAGGTGAATTCACCAATTTGTAAGTCGCTCTGGATAAGAGCGTCTGCCAAATGACTTAAATGTAATGTAAATGTCTGTACATGATGCCTTGAATCTATTCTTCCGCGCACAGAAACCTGCTCTTTTTACTCTCTGTTCCGAACGCACTAAACGACCAGATCTTATAGCCTTTAGCCGTAGCCTTATCCTACTCCTCCTCTGTTTCTCTGGTGATGTAGAGGTTAATCCAGGCCTTGCAGCCCCCAGCATCACTCCCACTCCCCAGGCGCTCTCATCTGTTGACTTCTGTAACCGTAAAAGCATTGGTTTCATGCATGTTAACATTAGAAGCCTCCTCCCTAAGTTTGTTTTATTCACTGCTTTAGCACACTCCGCCAACCCGGATGTCCTAGCCATGTCTGAATCCTGGCTAGGCCACCAAAAATCCTGAAATTTCCATCCCTAACTATAACATTTCCCAACCAGGTACAACTGCCAAAGGGGGCGGAGTTGCAATCTACTGCAGAGATAGCCTGCAGAACTATGTCATACTATCCAGGTCTGTGCCCAAACAATTTGAGCTTTGACTTTTAAAAACCCACCTTTCCAGAAACAAGTCGCTCACCTTTGCCGCTTGTTATAGACCCCCAGTTGTGCCCTGGACACCATATGAGAATTGATCGCCCCTCATCTATCTTCAAAGTTCGTACTGTTAGGTGACTTAAACTGGGACATGCTTAACACCCCGGCCATCCTACAATCTAAGCTAGATGCCCTCAATCTCACACAAATCATCAAGGAACCTACCAGGTAAAACCCTAAATCCGTAACCATAGGCACCCTCTTAGATATCATCCTGACCAACCTGCCCTCCAAATACACCTCTGCTGTCTTCAACCAGGATCTCAGCGATCACTGCCTCATTGTCTGCGTGCATACTGGGTCCGCAGTCAAATGACCACCCCTCATCACTGTCAAACGCTTCCTCAACACTTCAGCGAGCAGGCCTGGGTATCCTGGAAGTATTTTGACCTCATCCCATCAGTAGAGGATGCCTGGTTGCTCTTCAAAAGTGATTTATCTGAAATAAGCATGCCACATTCAAAAAAATGTAGAACTAAGAACAGATATAGCCCTTGGTTCACCCCAGACATGACAGCCCTTGACCAGCATGAAAACATCCTGTGGCGTACTGCATTAGCATCGAATAGCCCCCGCAATATGCAACTTTTCAGGGAAGTCAGGAACCAATATACTGTGTCAGTTAGGGAAGCCAAGGCTAGCTTTTTCAAACAGAAATTTGGTTCCTGTACCACTAATTCCAAAACGTTTTGGGACACGAAAGTCCATGGAGAATAAGAGCACCTCCTCCCAGCTGCCCACTGCGCTGAAGATAGGAAACAGTGTCACCACCAATAAATCTACAATAATCGATCATTTCAATAAGCATTTTTCCACAGCTGGCCATGCTTTCCACCTGGCTACCCCTACCCTGGCCAACTTCTCAGCACCCCCTGCAGCAACTTGCCCAACCCCCCCCCCCTTCTGCTTCTCCTTCATTGATAAAATACATTACTGTGCAGCTGTCTTCATCGACCTGGCCAAGTCTTTTGACTCTGTCAATCACAGCATTCTTATCGGCAGACTCAATAGCCTTGGCTTCTCAAATGACTGCCTCGCCGGGTTCACCAACTACTTCTCAGATAGAGTTCAGTGTGTCAAATCAGAGGGCCTGTTGTCCAGACCTCTGGCAGTCTCTATGGGGGTGCCACAGGGTTAAATTCTCGGACCGACACTTCTCTTTATATATCAATGATGTCGCTCTTGCTGCTGATGATTCTCTCGTTGGCTGGCCCTTGCTTCATATTGGTCGCCAAACCCACTGGCTCCAGGTCATCTAGAAGTCTTTGCAAGGTAAAGCCCCGCCTTATCTCAGCTCACTGGTCACCATAGCAACACCCACCCACCCGTAGCACGCGCTCCAGCAGGTATATTGCACTAGTCATCCCCAAAGCCAACAGTTCCTTTGGCCGCCTTTCCTTCCAGTTCTCTGCTGCCAAATGACTGGAACGAATTGCAAAAATCTCTGAAGCTGGAGTCTAAAATCTCCCCCTCTAACTTTAAGCATCAGCTGTCAGAGCAGCTTACAGATCACTGTACCTGTCTGTACACAGCCAATATGTAAATAGCACACCCAACTACCTCATCCCCATAGTATTACTTACCCTCTTGCTCTTTTGCACCCCAGTATCTCTACTTGAACATCATCTGCACATCACTCTAGTATTAATGCTAAATTGTAATAAATTTGCCTCTTTTGCCTATTTGTCATCTACCTCCCTACATTTGCACACACTGAACATAGATTTTTCTATTTTTCCTTTTGTGTTATTGACTGTACGTTTGATTCGCACTGCTTTGCTTTATCTTGGCCAGGTCGCAGTTGTAAATGAGAACTTCTTCTCAACTGGCCTACCTGGTTAAATAAAGGTGAAATAAAATTAAAATAAATAAATCACACAATTTTTCTGCCCTGCTAAGATTTCAAAATGTAATGAGTACTTTTGGGTGCCAGTGAAAATGTATGGAGTAATAAGTACATAATTTTCTTTAGGAATGTAATGGAGTAAAAGTAGTATAGTATAGATACCCAAAAAAACTACTTAGTAGTACTTTCAAGTACTTTTACGCCACTGCTGATACAGACCATAAGAACATGTTAACTTGAATATGCAATCCAAACGAGTAAAACAAATAATGACATACTGGAGCCATATCATGGATAATGACAAATTTATTATAGTAACATCAACAAAATGAAGATTTTAGCAAAAATACAATGCAAGACACAGCATTTAATCTGAACCAATAGCAACACATTTACAAAAGCATGAACTTACACGTTCTATATTACGGTTGGCAAGTCAGTACACACCCCTGGTGTACAGTATGACACACCAGAGGTAATACAGTTCTATTGTAGAATACAACAAACCAATGGTGCAACAATTCAATATTCCCTTAATGGAGGGAACAAGAGAAATTATGCATATAATGGAGTGTACAGAACATTAAGGACCATCAGAACGGCCTCAATTCATTGGGGCATGTACTCTACAAGGTGTCCAAAGCGTTCCACAGGGATGCTGGCCCATGTTGACTCCAGTGCTTCCTAAAGTTGTGTCAAGTTGGCTGGATGTCCTTTGGGTGATGGGCCATGCTTGATACACACGGGAAACTGTTGAGCATGAAAAACCCAGCAGCTTTGCAGTTCTTGACACACTCAAACCGGTGCACCTGGCACCTACTACCATACCCCGTTCAGAGGCACTTTCGGCTTGCCCCATTAAATCTTTTGTCTTGCCCATTCACCCTCTGAATGGCACCCATACACAATCTATGTCTCAAAAAATTTTCTTTAACGTGTCTCCTCCTCTTCATCTACACTGATTTGAAGTGGATTTAACAAGTGACATCAATAAGGGATCATAGCTTTAACCTGGATTCACCTGGTCAGTCTGTCATGGAAAGAGCATGTTTTCCTAATGCATATCATCTCTTCAAACGTGTGTATTTCTAAATCAAAGTATTGGGTCAATCTGTTGACCAACAACAGTCTTACAATCAAATCCAGAATTACCTGAAAGGCCTTGAATTGACCAGGAGTCACCACAACAAAATAAGGTTGAGAAAAATTCTTCAAACACAAGGCCTCAAAAAAAAAAAAAAAACTGTCAAAACATGTTGAAAATAGCATAAACATTTCCATAGGACAAAATATAGTGAAACCCCTGACAACTCTAGGAAGATAGTGCACAACAACAAGTCCAAGACAAGACAGTAGAGAACAACACCAAAGATGAGCACTGATTTCATAAAAACTTCCAAATATAAAAATATAAAATCGGAATCATTTGGCAGATAGAGGATCCATCTCTTCACATGTCTGAAAGCATACTTGTTTACTGGCAGCCATCTTTGAGTAGAACACAGAGCGTATGAGGGTTAGCATTCTGCTAAGACCCTAGACTGTCTGTCCTGAGAGTTATCACTAGTCCCCCAGTCATTTCAAAACCGCACACGTTCAGTCTGGTAACAGAGATATGCATCAACCTCTTATTGCTTCACAATTTAGTCCAACTCTGCCAAAGACCGCCATAGATTAAACTATCTCAATTAGAATCAGTCTGAATGATTGTACAAAACGCAAATACAGGCTACAGCTAGCTAATGCTAACACGAAAGCGGTTTCAGCATCACGGAGTCTACAGCGGATAGATTAGAATGAAAGCCCTGAAATCCTCTATTTTTTTATCACAAACACTGTTCTGTTCAGTCTTTACTTCACAGCTTTCCAGCCTCCAGATACTGTCCATACTTCACAGTGCTCTCTCTCATATTGTTGTATATGGTGAGAGACTGCTGGGAACCCTAGGAAGATCTCTCAGTTCAGACAGTGTTGATTGTGAGAGTGAGTTCTGACAGAGCATAGGTAATTAACCGGTTCAGACAGTGACGATTGTGAGAGTGAGAGTTCTGACAGAGCATAGGTAATTAACCAGTTCAGACAGTGATGATTGTGAGAGTGAGTTCTGACAGAACATAGGTACTAACCGGTCGCTCTTAAAAATATACAAGTTGATATGCAAGGCCTGTCTAATGAGACATCTAAAGCGCAACGATCAGTCAGCTATTTTCCTTCGATAATGTTCCAAAGCAGTCAAAACGCAAAGAAAATCTATAATTTGTTTCAAAATACACCAATCACTGAATTGCATCTGCAAACGTCACAAAAAGAGAAAATATATGGATTGTTTATAGATCAGTTCTCCACTGATAAAGGTTCAGTCAGAGAAGTGTCTTCAGCTGAACAATAACAACGCACACCACCTAACATAGTGAGACTGGTTACATTACACTCAGTGCTAAAGGGAAGTGCTGCTTTAAGGACAGCTGCTCCTAGTCAGTGTCCGGTGCAGTGTGATTGAGTGCTTGTGGCTGTGCGTGGGATGGGTGCTGTTCTGTGCACGTCTGATCTTGTGCAGTTTTCCGGGTCAGTCTGTGGTCAGACAGCGGTCACATGCAGTCGACCACGTTGCTGGAGCCCTGGCCCACGTCTCTGATCTGGCTGATGTGAGTGGAACAGACAGCCACTCCTGCTCCTGCCCGGCAGTGAGAGACAGACCCCACCAGCTCCCATCTGAGGAACACACTGTCAGTATGTATGTAGTGTGATAAAAAGTGTAACGCACCAGACCTAAAAACTAAAAAATGATTAGACCCTCTTTAAGTAGAAAACAGTTGCTCATCTGTGCTAGAGCCTTGAGTATACCAGACCTGGGTGAAATACTTTGGTGTGCTTTTAAAAAACAACAACTTACAACCTCTTCCTTGAACCTGGACAGTAACCCTGCTCTCTCTCACCTGTTCATACGGGGGTCGAAGGCCTCCACCGTGTTAAGATAAATGTTGCCGTTGTGACCACCGACTGCGAACACTCGACCCATGACCGTGGCCACGCCCACTCCGCCTCGGGGCGTGGTCAGCTCAGAGACGTAGTTCCAGCGGCACAGACGGGGGTCCAAACGTTCCACAGAACTCAGCGGGGAGTTGTCATCAAAACCGCCTGACGGAAGATGGGGGGGGGGGTTCAGTAACACCTCGGAGGAGCCCTGACTAACAAACTATGAATGAGCAATTTCAGAGTTGAAGGCTTGTACACGTCGTGTCCCGAATAAAGTTAGTTGTGTACATACTGTAGGATAACGGCTCAATCAGTACAAGATGTGATAGCATAACCCGGTCAGTGAAGCAGCAGGCAATAAAGATCCACTCGTCTGCCCAGCAAGGTCAATGCTTATGGTAGACTGAGATAATCAGTAGCTTTAACCTCCTCCACAAACACAGCCATGCTGACTCATTTCAACTGGGATCAGCTAAGAGTCCGGCCAGAGCTGCGAAAAAGACTCTACAAATTCAGCCGATAACATCACCCCACCCTTATAGATCACTTTTTAAATCAGTAACCAACTTGACAAAACATGAACTTTTCTCTTTTCTGTCTCATGTTTACAAGCCAACCCCTTGTGTGTGAGAAGCATGTGACCCATGTTAAATAGCAGCCAGTAGAACGGGTGGTAAACACTGATAGGAAATACAACGTGACAGTGATATGTGGTTACTGTAAGTCATTCACATCTTCAAAATCGGTGTTTCCCAAACCAGGTTCCGGGGACCCCAAGGAGTGCACGTTTTGGGTTTGGCCCCAGCACTACACAGCCGATTCAAATAATCAACTCATCATTAAGCTTTGATGATTTGAATCAGCTGTGTAGTGCTAGAGCAAAAAACAATAACATGTGTGCCCCCCTTTGGGTCCCCAGGACCTGGTTTGGGAAACACTGTTGTAAATTATTAGCATGTCAATTCAGTAGTACTGTGCTGTGTTCTCACCCACGACATAGAGGCACCCGTTCAGCTCACTGACTCCGTTTCCTGCTCGTCTCTGGCCCATCTCCCTGACCTCTGTCCACTTGTTGAGGTGGGGGTCAAACCTCTCCACACTGGATAGAGAGGCCACACCGTCGTTACCTCCCACAGCGTACACATGACTCTGACAGGAGAGGACAGGGGGGGGTTAAGACAAGTGATTCTCAGTGCTTGAAGTGGAGTGAATTAGCTGCTGCTACTCTTTTTTAAGTGTTGGAACTAAGCCGATATGAAAGAGGCTCAGCCATTCAAGAAGAACAACATTTGAGGTGTGTTCCTATTACCGACAAGGAAAGGTCTGATTATATATTATAGTCCACGGACATGGTCGGACTTCAATCACACAAACAGCACAGGGAATAAAATCTCTTTACTGAATGGTATAAATGGTTGTAAAATAATCTTCTGTGGGGAGGGTAATGTCACCCGTTGAGTGTTAAAATTAAGTTTATTCATTCACAGCCATTAAACTCTAAACTGTTTTAATGTCTATCAATACAGTGCCCTTCTTTGAGAGACATTGGAAAACCTCCCTGGTCCTTGCGGGGGAGGGGGGGTTAAACCTCCCTGGTCCTTGCGGGGGAGGGGGGGTTAAACCTCCCTGGTCCCAGTGAGATTCCCAGAGTGAGTCTATGCAACTTATTATGTGACTTGTTAAGCAAATGTTTACTCCTGAACGTATCTAGGCTTGCCATAACAAAAGGGTTTGAATACTTATTGACTCAATACTTTCAAAACTTTAATTATTTTTTTTAAATTAAATTTGGAGAGAAAAAGAATCTCAAACCATAAATCCACTTTGACATGGGTATTGTGTGCAGGCCTGTGACACATCTCAAATTCAGGCTATAACACACAGAAATGTGGAAAAATTCAAGGGGTGTGAATACTTTTAGAAGGCTCTGTATAATACTGTATGTTCAGTGCAACCATGTATCCATGCTGTTCCGCTGTTCTTACCCCTAAGGCCACAGGCTCTGTATAATACTGTATGTTCAGTGCAACCATGTATCCATACTGTTCCGCTGTTCTTACCCCTAAGGCCACAGGCTCTGTATAATACTGTATGTTCAGTGCAACCATGTATCCATGCTGTTCTGCTGTTCTTACCCCTAAGGCCACAGGCTCTGTATAATACTGTATGTTCAGTGCAACCATGTATCCATGCTGTTCCTCTGTTCTTACCCCTAAGGCCACAGGCTCTGTATAATACTGTATGTTCAGTGCAACCATGTATCCATGCTGTTCTGCTGTTCTTACCCCTAAGGCCACAGGCTCTGTATAATACTGTATGTTCAGTGCAACCATGTATCCATGCTGTTCCGCTGTTCTTACCCCTAAGGCCACAGGCTCTGTATAATACTGTATGTTCAGTGCAACCATGTATCCATGCTGTTCTGCTGTTCTTACCCCTAAGGCCACAGGCTCTGTATAATACTGTATGTTCAGTGCAACCATGTATCCATGCTGTTCTGCTGTTCTTACCCCTAAGGCCACAGGCTCTGTATAATACTGTATGTTCAGTGCAACCATGTATCCATGCTGTTCCGCTGTTCTTACCCCTAAGGCCACAGGCTCTGTATAATACTGTATGTTCAGTGCAACCATGTATCCATGCTGTTCCGCTGTTCTTACCCCTAAGGCCACAGGCTCTGTATAATACTGTATGTTCAGTGCAACCATGTATCCATGCTGTTCCGCTGTTCTTACCCCTAAGGCCACAGAGCCCACCCCTCCTCTGGGTGTGTTCATGGACGCCACAGCAGTCCAGCGGTCGCTCTCGATATCGTATCTCTCCACGTCGTTGAAGCATGAGTTGTCATCTAGGCCTCCGATAGCATAGATAGGACCTCCCAGAGCTGCCAGAGCTATGCCCCTTCTACACACATACAAGACAGCATTGACAATAGGGCAGTATATCAGTGATTATAATTAGGGATCTTTATGGTCAGCTGAAAAACAACATTTCTAAAACAAAACTCATATTAGAGAATTGCCTTCCTCCGCCCAGACATGACATACCTCTTAGTGTTCATGGAAGCCTTCATCATCCACTTGTTAGTGAGTGGATCAAACATCTCCATGTTGCCCAGGTGTTCACTACCATCATGCCCCCCTACTGCATACACTTTACCTGAGGACACCAGAGCAACGTTAGGACTACGAGACCATAGACAACTCACAACCTGACATATACTAAATGTGGTCAACATCACAACTTTTTTACAGTTTTAATTCTACACATTTTGCCATGGGTGCGGAGAGAAAAATGTGCAGTTTTAGAAGTAACTGTCCAGTGAAAATATCACTTAAAAAGTTATTCCGCCAGCTCATACCCAAATCATGTTGTGGACTCATTTTATACTTGTATTTGTGGCCAAAGCATAAATTAGAGAAGAAAAAAAATAGTCTAAAAAAATAAAAAAAATCAGTGCTATTTCCTCATTGAGTATGATGTCATATTCCTGAGGAGGATGAGCTGGCCAATCAGCAGTCTACTCGTACTCATATGTTTTATGACGGTATACGCCCACACCATTCTGTTGTTGGGGTACGCACACACACACACACACACACACCATTCAAACACAGAAAAGCCTATTTTTAACATAATTAATTAACATTTTTTGTCAGGAAAACTATTTCACTCATATTGTAAGTAATTATAGGTCATATTTCATAGAAATCTGGAAACACTGGACAATTACTTTAAAGCACTTTTTCTGCAATTCTACACATTCTACACACAGTCACTTGGCAAACATACTGTAAATTGAGAAATCATGAGACTAAACTGCACAAAAAGAAGAAACTGTGCTATGAAACAGAGAAATTATATTAAAAAATTATTAGTAAAAAGCTTTGGAGCTCCTTAAAATGACATTTTAGGCATTTTAGGTGTCCATCATTCATTGAATCAGATGGCTAACTCATCACAAAACACACTAATATTGCCAACTACTTCATTTATTTTTTTATTAGCAAGATTGGCTTCCGTAAAGTGAGTGCGGAAGAGGTGAAAAACGTATTGTTGTCTATAAACAATGACAAGTCACCTGGGTCTGACAACTTGGATGGAAAATTACTGAGGATGATAGCAAAATAGGAGTGGCAATATTGTCTGCTATCTCTTCAATCTAAGCCTACAGGAAACTCATTAGTCTACCCAAAAATAGCAAAGCACCCTTTACTGGCTCTAACAGCTGACCAAATCAGCCCATTACAAACACTTAGTAAACTTTTGGAAAATAATTGTTAGACTAGATACAATGCTATTTCACAGAAGAAAAAAAAATGCTACAGATTTTCTGCATGCTTATAGGGATGGGCATTCAACATGTACGGCACTTACACAAATGACTGATGATAGACAGAGAATTTGATAATAAAAACATTGTGGGAGCTGTTTTGTTAAGACTTCAGTGGAGCTTTTGAAATGATCGATCATAATCTGCCGCTTGAAAAACCTGTGTTGTGACTTTACATCCCCTGCTATATTGTGGATTGAGAGTTACCCATCTAACAGAACACATAGGGTGTTCTTTAAATGGAAGCCTCTCCAACATAATCCAGGTAGAGTCAGGCGTTCCCCAGGGCAGTTGTCTAGGCCCCTTTTCAATCTTTACTCATGACCTGGCACTGGCTCTGAGTAATGCCAGTGTGTCTACGCATGCTGATGACTTAACACTATACACGTCAGCTTCCACAGCGACAGTAATCACTGTAACGCTTAACAAAGAGCTGCAGTCAGTTGCAGAATGGGTGGCAAGAAATAAGTTAGTCCTAAATATATTTCTAAAACTAAAAGCATTGCATTTTGGGACAAATCATTCCCTAAACCTCAACTAAATCTTGTAATGAATAATGTAGAAATTGAACAAGTTGAGGAGACTAAACTGCTTGGAGTAACCCTGGATTGTAAACTATTATGGTCAAAACATATTGATACAACAGTAGCTAAGATGGGGAGAAGTCTGTCTGTAATAAAGTGCTGCTCTGCCTTCTTAACAACACTATCAACAAGGCAGGTCATACAGGCCCTAGGTTTGTCACACCTGGACTACTGTTCAGCCGCGTGGTCAGGTGCCACAAAGAGGGAATTAGTCAAATTAATATTAGCCCTGAACAGGGCAGCACATCTGACCCTTAAATGTACATGGAGAGCTAACATGAATGTCAATCTCTTCCATCTCAAAGTAGAGGATTGACTTCATCACTACTGTAAGAAGTATTGACATGTTGAATGCACCAAGCTGTCTGTTTAAACTACTAGCACACCGCTCAGACACCCATGCATACCCCACAAGACATGCCCAAAAGGTTTCTTCACAGTTACCAAGGTCAGAACAAACTATGGGAGGCACACAGTAGTACATAGAGCCATGACTACACAGAGCTCTATTCCACATCAAGTAACTCAACCAAGCAGAAAAATCTGATTTAAAAAAAAAGATAGAAATACACCTTATGGAACAGCGTGACTGAAGAGACAAATGCATTTACACATGATAATATACGCACTATACTAGGGCTGTCCACGACAAGGGCTGTCCCGAAACAAAAAATTCTTTGTAGACCAAGTCATCTGTTCCAAATGATTGGTCGACATTTTAAAACGTGTATTTTTCCATATATACAGTGGGGGAAAAAAGTATTTAGTCAGCCACCAATTGTGCAAGTTCTCCCACTTAAAAAGATAAGGCCTGTAATTTTCATCATAGGTCCACTTCAACTATGACAGACAAAATGAGAAGAAAAAAAGAAAAGACACCTGTCCACAACCTCAAACAGTCGCACTCCAAACTCCACTATGGCCAAGACCAAAGAGCTGTCAAAGGACACCAGAAACAAAATTGTAGACCTGCACCAGGCTGGGAAGACTGAATCTGCAATAGGTAAGCAGCTTGGTTTGAATGAATCAACTGTGGGAGCAATTATTACGAAATGGAAGACATACTGATAATCTCCCTCGATCTGGGGCTCCACGCAAGATCTCACCCCGTGGGGTCAAAATGATCACAAGAACGGTGAGCAAAAATTCCAGAACCACACGGGGGGACCTAGTGAATGACCTGTAGAGAGCTGGGACCAAAGTAACAAAGCCTTTATTCAGTAACACACTACGCCGCCAGGGACTCAAATCCTGCAGTGCCAGATGTGTCCCCCTTCTTAAACCAGTACATGTCCAGGCCCATCTGAAGTTTGCTAGAGAGCATTTGGATGATCCAGAAGAAGATTGGGAGAATGTCATATGGTCAGATGATATCAAAATATAACTTTTTGGTAAAAACTCAACTCGTCGTGTTTGGAGGACAAAGAATGCTGAGTTGCATCCAAAGAACACCATACCTACTGTGAAGCATGGAAACATCATGCTTTGGGGCTGTTTTTCTGCAAAGGGACCAGGACGACTGATCCGTGTACAGAAAAGAATGAATGGGGCCATGTATCGTGAGATTTTGAGTGAAAACCTCCTTCCATCAGCAAGGGCATTGAAGATGAAACGTGGCTGGGTCTTTCAGCATGACAATGATCCCAAACACACCACCCGGGCAACGAAGGAGTGGCTTCGTAAGAAGCATGTCAAGGTCCTGGAGTGGCCTGGCCAGTCTCCAGATCTAAACCCCATAGAAAATCTTTGGAGGGAGTTGAAAGTCCGTGTTGCCCAGCAGCAGCCCCAAAACATCACTGCTCTAGAGGAGATCTGCATGGAGGAATGGGCCAAAATACCAGCAACAGTGTGTGAAAACCTTGTGAAGACTTACAGAAAACGTTTGACCTCTGTCATTGCCAACAAAGGGTATATAACAAAGTATTGAGATAAACTTTTGTTATTGACCAAATACTTATTTTCCACCATAATTTGCAAATAAATTCATTAAAAATCCTACAATGTGATTTTCTGGATTTTTTTTCTCATTTTGTCTGTCATAGTTGAAGTGTACCTATGATGAAAATTACAGGCATCTCATCTTTTTAAGTGGGAGAACTTGCACAATTGGTGGCTGACTAAATACTTTTTTGCCCCACTGTAGGTGTTGAATAAAATCTAAATGTTTGAATAAAATCAACTATATGTAGGCTACTGAGCTTGTCTGATGCTTTAAGCACCGTGATTAAAAAGGAAGACACAAATGTCTAAAGAGGGAGCCAGAGATCAATATGGCCTTACAGATCAAAATAGTCTAACCAGAAGAAGACAACCTGTTCCATCCAGACCCTCCTCCCGTTGCTGCAGGCCTTCGTAGCAGCCATTACGCTCCTGAATTTGCTGGTAATAAGCTACACCCGCGGTCGGTAACATTTTTCCATGTGGAGTGCCAAGTTATCCTACCGATTTTACTGACCTGAGTGCCCGTTATGATTTTCAAATGCACATTTTCATGGATCAGTTTCATTTAATTTATAATAAAAAGTCTTCATATCTCAAAATTAAATGTTATGTGGTGAATCAAAATTTTATGAAAATAATACAAATCTAAAAGTAACTTCTATTGCCATTACGTAAAATAGCCAACATAAAGCCATCAAAATAAAAACATTGCAGCCTGCAGGTTGAAAATATCCAGAAAGAAAAAAAATATCCTAGAAATCACATTGGCTACACATGGCCTGTCTACAAGGAACTTGAAACATTGTATCAACTATTAACTTAGTCTGGCCCAGTGCCAGAAAACTTGCAACATTCCCTTCCCTCAGAGTTTCCTGCAAAAGTGATGTCCAGACAGACAGACACAGCTGTGGGCTATTTGCACAAGGGATAAGAAGTAATCAGGTAGGCCTATTTTATGACGTTTTCACCAAATCAGAGCATGACATTTTTTCCCCTTTCATGCCAAGTGGTTATCAATATGGAGAGAGCTGGAAAGATTTTTCAAATTGACAATAGTTCCACAACATGGTTTTTACATCCATTGAGAAAGACGGACTTTGTTTACTTGCTGTTGGAGGTGAAGAAAAAATTACTTTGAGAAGCTCAACAGTGATGGTTAAGTTAAGCCAATCAGAAACAGTATCAGATCCCCAAGTGGGCAGATGTATAAATCAGGTGATCTTTAAGCCTACATTTGAGCGCAGGCCAGGTATCCTAGGCCAGGTATCCTAGGCCAGGTATCCTGGGCCAGGTTCTATGAGTAATCAGAGGCGTGTCCTTATCCCACATTGACAGGAGCGCCATCTCACCTCTCTCTCGCCCTCCCTCCATCCCATCTTCCACCTCTCTCTCGCCCTCCCTCCCTCCATCCCATCTTCCACCTCTCTCTCACCCTCCCTCCCTCCATCCCATCTCTCACCTCTCTCTCGCCCTCCCTCCATCCCATCTTCCACCTCTCTCGCCCTCCCTCCATCCCATCTTCCACCTCTCTCGCCCTCCCTCCCTCCCATCTTCCACCCGTCTCTCGCCCTCCCTCCCTCCATCTCCCACCTCTCTCTCGCCCTCCCTCCATCCCATCTCCCACCTCTCTCTCGCCCTCCCTCCATCCCATCTCTCACCTCTCTCTCGCCCTCCCTCCCTCCATCTTCCACCTCTCTCTCGCCCCCCCCTCCACCCATCTCCACCTCTCGCCCTCCCTCCCCCCTCCATCTTCCACCTCTCTCTCGCCCCCCCCACCTCTCTCTCGCCCTCCCTCCCTCCATCTTCCACCTCTCTCTCGCCCCCACCTCTCTCTCGCCCTCCCCCACCCCCACCCCTCCCCCTCCATCTTCCACCTCTCTCTCGCCCCCCCCCCCTCCATCTTCCTCTCCCACTCTCCCCCTCCCTCCCCCTCCATCTTCCACCTCTCTCTCCCCCCCCCCACCTCTCTCTCGCCCCTCTCCCCCCCATCTTCCACCTCTCTCCCCCCCCTCCTCTCCCCTCCCTCCCCCCTCCATCTTCCACCTCTCTCTCGCCCCCCCTCCCTCCACCTCTCTCTCGCCCCCCCCACCTCCCTCCCTCCCTCCATCTTCCACCTCTCTCTCGCCCCCCCACCTCTCTCTCGCCCCCCTCCCTCCCCCCTCCATCTTCCACCTCTCTCTCGCCCCCCCCCCCATCTCTCTCTCTCGCCCTCCCTCCCTCCGTCCCTCCATCTTCCACCTCTCTCTCGCCCCCCACCTCTCTCTCGCCCTCCCTCCCTCCATCTTCCACCTCTCTCTCGTCCCCCCACCTCTCTCTCGCCCTCCCTCCCTCCCTCCATCTTCCACCTCTCTCTCGCCCTCCCTCCCTCCCTCCATCTTCCACCTCTCTCTCGTCCCCCCACCACTCTCTCGCCCTCCCTCCCTCCCTCCATCTTCCACCTCTCTCTCGCCATCCCCCACCCCCCCACCTCTCTCTCGCCCTCCCTCCCTCCCTCCCTCCATCTCTCACCTCCTACAGAGATGACTCCAACATGTCGTCTCCTACTGTTCATCTCAGGTCCAAAGAACCAGCTGTTCTTGCTGATGGAGTAGCACTCGATGCTGCGGAACGGGTCACCAGAACCACCCCGCCCACCCACACAGAACAACACACCTGAAGACGAGGCAAAAGGTCAGGGGTTAGAAGGTATGACTTCAGAGCAGGTATTAAACAATATTTTAAAAAACACCACACACACTGCAATGCCAAGCTCAACACATGAATATCCACCCTGAGGAATCAATCAACGATTTAGGGTTTAGTTATTTGTCAGACTCGTAAATATATAAAATTAAGATTGTTTTCCTTTATCATTGTTCTGCAATGTCCTCAACACTATATCACATAGCTGAATGACGATTAGTTGGACAAGCAGCCAGTCTGTTACCTGCAGTGTGTTTCCTAGGCGTTGTTCTTACTGAATACTCAAAGTCCGGGACCACCTTGTTGCTGAGGTGCAGGTGATAGTTCCTGGCCTCATCCAGCAGATCTCTGCAGCTCAGGTTCCCTCTGATCATCTCCTCTTTGGCAACCGTGGCCGTCAGGAAGTCTACTGGGAGCAAGGGGAGACGCACCTACAGGAGGTATGGATACACAGCACAGTCAACACACACCGCACACAGCCGACACACTGCACACAGCCAACACACACAGCCGACACACTGCACACAGCCAACACACACAGCCGACACACACTGCACTGCACACAGCCGACACACACTGCACTGCACACAGTGTCAAACACCACACACACACACAGTGTCAAACACCACACACACACAGTGTCAAACACCACACACACACAGTGTCAAACACCACACACACACAGTGTCAAACACCACACACACACACACACACAGTGTCAAACACTACACACACACACTGCACACACACACTGCACACAGTGTCAACACACCACACACACAGCACTGCACACAGCACACACACTGCACACAGCCACACACTGCACACACAGTGTCAAACACCACACACACACAGTGTCAAACACTACACACAGACAGTGTCAAACACTACACACACACACACACAGTGTCAAACACTACACACACAGTGTCAAACACTACACACACACACACAGTGTCAAACACTACACACACACACACAGTGTTAAACACTACACACACACACACAGTGTTAAACACTACACACACACACAGTGTCAAACACTACACACACACACACAGTGTCAAACACACACACACACACACAGTACACACACACACACACAGTGTCAAACACTACACACACACACACACAGTGTCAAACACTACACACACACACACACACACACACACAGTGTCAAACACTACACACACACACACACAGTGTCAAACACTACACACACACACAGTGTCAAACACTACACACACACACAGTGTCAAACACTACACACACACACAGTGTCAAACACTACACACACACAGTGTCAAACACTACACACAGTGTCAAACACTACACACACACACAGTGTCAAACACTACACACACACACAGTGTCAAACACTACACACACACCTACAACCAAGTATTGATGAGGAAAATGTTCCACAAACCCAACATACTACACACAGCACATACAAGCATAAATTAAAAATTAAACAAAATACCAAAGCTCCCCAACCAGCCAAGACTGCGTTTACACAGGCAGTTCGATGGTCTTCACTACATGGTCTTATGACCAATCAGATGTGTAAAAATCTAAATGCAATTGGACAAAAGACCAACTAGTGGAGAAAAAAATAATAATATTAGAATTGGGCTGCCTGTGAAAACGCAGTCTTTCAGACCTACCTGAGTCATGATCTGCTGCAGCCAGGCCTCGTGGTGTTGAGGGTTATTCTTCAGCCACTTGACAGCAGCGGTGTACACCTGAGTCTCAGAGTGGATGTTCAGATCACTGGAGGACAACAGGGTTCTCAGGTGAGGAGGCGACACGCACGGGAAGTCCTCGCAGTCCACCACTTCCCGGAAGTGCTCGCAAGCGTAGCGATCTGCCATGTCCATCAGGTCGACGCGGTTGTGGCTCTCGGCAAAGGTGCGGACAGCCAGGCAGTTGGAGGGGTGGAAGTGGGCCTTCATGTACTCACAGCAGGCTCTGGCTACCAGCTCTACCTGCAGTATACAGGCTGCGTAGAGGAGGGGCTGTACGTTGTCCACTGTCAGGGTCAGACGGGAGGAGTAGGCGAAACGCACCAGGTCGTGGATGGCGTCGCCGTCAAAGTCCTTGATCTCAATCAGGTCCTGTTTGGCCTCGGACATCTCGGACAGGAACATGGCCCTGAAGTAAGGGATGACACAAGCCAGCACCAGCTTGTGGCATGGTATCAGCCTGCTGCCAACCTGAACACACACACACACACACACACACACAGAGGCAGAGAGACAGAGAGACAGAGAGACAGAGAGAGAGACAGAGAGAGAGACAGAGAGAGTTAATGCAAGCTCACACGTTATTCATTCCCTGAACTATTCAGTACATAAAAGGTTTTGTTGGTTAATTTGTGTCTTAAAAAAATAAAAAATAATTATAGGCTTAACTGGTTCCCACCAAACTTCACAAAAACAGACATAAGTTTTTACCTTGGAGACAAATAGAATTAGGAATTAGAATACCGGAATGGACATGAACCTTCTTATGATGGGATAAAGGGCAGCCATTTTGGTCAGGGAGTTGGTCAACCATGGTTTGCCAGCGCTTTGATAAGATAGTGTAAAATAATGAATTTTGAATAATTTTTCTGCCCTGTATGTATGTTAGCCAGACACTTTTAGAGGAATGATTCCATAAATTATTAAAATGGCAATATTCGATTAAAAAAATACAGTCAATCCACAGTCATACACTGGCTGACGTCAGTTGATGATAGGACTTAAGACAGCTGTAAATGCAAATATTTTATCATAATAGTACTCACAGCTTTCCAAGAAAACTAAAAAAGTAGACATTTACATATTTTACAGGCTATTTATACAGAAAGTGTATAAAACCCAAATAAACTGTATTTATAATCATGACTATTTGAAGTTGACAATAATTATTACACAATTTATGATATCACATGCCTTACTTTTATTTTCCTGCATAAGTCAAATCAGGATTAAGCCTCTACTGCCATTGGCTACGTGCCGCTGGGGCAGCAGGTAGCCTAGTGGTTAGAGCATTGGGCCAGTAACCGAAAGCTGGATCGAATGCCCGAGCTGACGAGGTAAAAATCTGTCGTTCTGCCCCTGAACAAGGCAGTTAACCCACAGTTCCTAGGCCGTAATTGAAAATAAGAATTTGCTCTTAACTTGCCTAGTTAAATAATGGTAAAATAAAAATGTTTTAATACAAATTCTAATTAGACTGGTTTGGATTTCTTCCTGACCAATATGGCTGCAATTTTCATTCCATTCTGGAACTTTGAGTGTTAATGACAGCTCAGCCCCTCTAGTAATTTAATAGCATCTCTATGCTTTACCCATTGTTTGGCATACCCATTTCACAAATAGCTAGTAGCCAAAGAGCTAGTGACTGAGCATTGTGAACACTATAAAACTATATGGTTTTTCCTAACCACCGTGCTTCTACACCTGCATTGCTTGCTGTTTGGGGTTTTAGGCTGGGTTTCTGTACAGCACTTTGAGATATCAGCTGATGTACAAAGGGCTATATAAATACATTTGATTTGATTTGATTTGAAAACCCCACTCTGCCCGTCCCTCACGTCTATGTCCAGACCTACCTTCAGTGTGACATCACAGAGCTCCCCCACTTCGTAGAACTGCCTCAGGGAGTCGTGGAAGTCCTTCCATGCCTCATAGGCCTCAAAGACAAAGGATCCGTCAGGCTCAGAGTCTCCATCGGGCCTGGTGGTGGTGGTGGTGGTAGTGGTGCTCTGACGGTTCTCCTTCTTCTGCTTGAGCTTATGCTGCTTGGCATGCTCCGGCACCATGTCGCCTGGAGCCATCACAGTCTACAGGGAGTCAGACCTGGGAGGGGAGAAAGAGGGGCAAGATGAAGGGGAGAAAATTCAGAGAGCTTGTTAGAAGGAAGGGGGAGGGGGGGTTAGCCTTGTCCTGTACATTTATAGCCAACCAAATGTCCCCAGTCAGTGGAAAAAGAGGTCAAGCTAATTCTCACAAGAGGCTAAATGTATGATGTCACAGTTGGGAGTAGAGAGCTGTAGACTGGAGACGCCATTGAGCTCCTGTGTGAGGTGTCTCTCTCTCTGTCTCTCTCTCTCTCGCTGTCAAACTGATATGGCACAGCCTATAAAACAGAGCATCGCTAAGCACATTTCCACCCACATTCGACAGATTATGTGGCTTCTCTGGTGAGCTTTCTGCTGCTGAATAGACTCCCTGAGACAATGTGGCCATAGGCTTCACCGCCCCCTCGTCACTATTCTTAAGGACAGAAGACATCTATTGTAGGGGTGTAACATTCACCATTACACAACCATTACACAACAGTCCTTGATTCAAATGTTTAAGATTCAAATGTTTAAGATAAGACTGCATCAGTCCGCAGACCATAAACCGATCTAAATCTAGCACCAGTCAGAAAATCAATTCAAACGTTATGAATCACCTATTCACTTTGTTGTTGTTGTTCATATGTTTCTTACATTTCCCGAAAATACCTCATTTTGTGACAACTGATGCATGTCTGTCTTCCAGTGTCAAAACTAAGCATTTAACTGCGTTGTCAGTCATTGAGAGTCATTGAGCATGCAGAACAACCCTAGGGAGTAGCCTTGTCAAAATGCACACTGTGCCCAGCTTAGCTGGCAATATTAGGCTTTATAAGTTGAGTGACAACCTGTGTAATTTGCTAGGTTATAGTTATCTACACGTTGTTGAAAATTGTGTTTTTCCAGAATAAAAGTAAGCTACCGGAGACACAACTCATCTGGCTATAGCTGCTGAATGCTGATTTTTATGTTGATTGTTCAGGTTCACCATCAGCAATATGTTTTACTAGTTCAGTGTATAGAAATGTCATTTTTAGATAATACAGGGTAAAGTGATATTTTCATAATGAGGAAGCACTTTTTGCGAGGTTCACTGCATGGCCAAACGCTGGAGGACAAAATGAGCTGACTAAAAGCTTGGGCAAAACCATTTGATTTTGAGATGGGGGTGAAATCCAAAGTTGTACTATATATTCATTGGCTATGCCATAGCTCATTTGGAAATAATAAGTATTGATACACTACTAGCTGAAACACTTAATCTGTTAAAAAAAAAAGTTAATGAGTGGGTGATAGTGATTTCAGAACCAGTGGAGGGGGACAAAAAAAATGAATCTGGTAGTAGATGCCTCGTCTCCATTATGGCTCTAATCGGAGTGGGGTGGTAGATGTCTAGTCTCCTTTATGGCTCAGATCAGGTACCATAGTATACACTTTAGACATGCATCATTCACACAAGGGCCCAGCGCAGACGGGCCCAGCGCAGACGGGCCCAGCGCAGACGGGCCCAGCTCAGACGGGCCCAGCTCAGACGGGCCCAGCTATTGAACGACATCAGCAGCAGATTTTAATTTAGAATGGAACATGAATGTTGACGCAACAAATGTTTAGTGCATTTTGTTCACTAATTAAATCAAACCTAATTGTTTCAAACCAAAACGTAGCATTCCTGTATAGTATCAAAACCCTATGTCCCAACACTGAGCAACAATATAAAACTCAACATGTAAAGTGTTGGTCCCGTGTTTCATGAGCTGAAATAATGATCGCAAAAATGTTCCAAACATCAAAGATTATTTCTCAAAAATGTTGTTCACAAATTTGTTTACATCCCTGTTAGTGAGCATTTCTCCTCCAAATGGTGATCACACCAGATATTGACTGCTTTTCTGATCCACGCCCCTACTTTCGTTTTTTTTAATATATATATTTTTTTAACAGCATATCTACAGATGCATATCTGTATTCCCAGTCATGTGAAATCCATAGACTAGGGCCTAATAGATGTATTTTAATTGACTGATTTCCTTATATGAACAGTATATGGGGCAAATCTGTCGTTCTGCCCCTGAACATGCAGTTAACCCACTGTTCCCAGGCCGTCATTGAAAATAAGAATGTGTTCTTAACTGACTTGCCTGGTTAAATAAAGGTAAAATAAAAAAACTCAGTAAAAACTTTTAAAATTGTTGAGTTTATATTTTTGTTCAGTATAGATACGTAATTGAATCGTCTTGAAAGACAATATGGAGGACTACAGAGCAGTCATTCCCTCCGCAAGGCAATGAAACAAACAAAATGTCAGTATAGAGAAAGTGGAGTCGCAATTCAACGGCCCAGACACGAGACGTACGTGGTAGAGTCTACAAACAATCACGGACTACAAAAGGAAAAGCAGTCACGTCGCGGACAGTGACGTCCTGCTTCCAGACAAGCTAAACACCTTCTTTGTCCGCTTTGAGGATAATACAGTGCCACCGATGCGGCCTGCTACCAAGGACTGTGGGCTCTCCTTCTCCGATAGCCGACATGAGTACGACATTTAAACGAGTTAACCCTCGCAAGACTGCCGGCCCAGACAGCATACCTAGCTGTGTCCTGGGGCCCCACAAGGGTGAATGCTCAGCCCCCTCCAGTACTCCCTGTTCACCCGTGACTTTGTGGCCATGCACGCCTCCAACTCGATCATCAAGTTTGTGACATTGGGTGCTGTAGATGTCCTGGAGGGCAGGTAGTTTGCCCCCGGTGATGCGTTGTGCAGACCGCACCACCCTCTGGAGAGCCTTGCCATTGAGGGCGGTGGAGTCTTTTGTTGATTTTATATATCAACATTCCAACCTCATTTAGCATGATCTATTCAATTATGGCATAATTCTACTGTTTGTATTCATTTGTATTTTGAAGGCTAACCGCAAAGTCCACTATTGTGGCTAATCCTTATGGTGGCTAGCTTCAGATAGATGGGTCATACCACCATTAATCAAATAAGAACTGTCTTATAAATTAGGGTTATTTTAGATGACAACTAGCGCTACATAGCTAGCTAACTATAGCTACTGAAACAGATGTCGTTTTGCTGTGTTTTGGGGAAGAACATTGTTTGCATCCATGTGCTAGCTTTTTTTTAAATGAACAGCACTGTAGGTGCGCGAGACAACTTTACCAGCATCATAGCATACGTATCGATGAATCACAGTGTTATGAAATACGAGTGATGGTGTAATCAATGTTTAATAACTACGTAAAAAAATGTATGAAAGCGTTAAATTACTATGTGACGTGCAGTCATATTCAGTTCCTGTTTGGTCAACAAGCTTATTTGACACGTCAAATAGTGTTATTTGACGCCTCTTTTTTGACATGCAAAGACCCAAACGGCGTTCCATAGAAATTCTGGTTGAGAATGAAACGACTGAACAATGAAACAGCACAGCAAGTACGTGAAAGAAATAGGTTTTGATGATGTTTTACTGGTAATGGGGACATATGTAAATGCCAACTAAATACCTTTTTGGTCAGTGTGGTGTGTTTGTGTGTGTAACCTTTATTGAACTAGGCAAGTCAGTTAAGAACATATTCTTATTTACAATGACGGCCTACCCCCGGCAAAAACACGGACGACGCTGGGCCAATTGTGCACCACCCTATGGGACTCCCAATTTACATTTACATTTAAGTCATTTAGCAGACGCTCTTATCCAGAGCGACTTACCCAATAACGGCCGGATGTGATACAGCCTGTATTCGAACCAGGGACTGTAGTGTCACCTCTTGCACTGAGATGCAGTGCCTTAGACCGCTGCGTCAACTATTTAACAGTACGAGAATACTTAAAAAGGCCGCAAAAAATGTAAATATCGATTATCGGTTTCGTTTTTTTTGGCAAGGAAAATATTGGATATCGGTATTCTAATATAATAGTATTAGTATACATTATATTAACTGCCTGCATTTGGACATGGAGCAATTAGTGCCTGTAGCAGGGTTTATGGACAACAGGCATGTAGAAGGTGCTACAATGTAGCCAATGTTGACATTCTAAATAGCATGCTAGACAACTAACAATGTTAATTACACTTGGCTAACTTAGGGACGATTGCTATGCTAATCAGTATTTGGCAACTAGCTAAGTAGCCATCTGTTCCATGCTTATGTTTTCAACCAAATAAGTGACACAAGCTAGCTGATGAATTTATCTGTATTCATCTGTCTACATACCACCTCAGACCGATGCAGGCACTAAAACCGCACTCAATGAGCTGTATACCTCCAAAGGCAAACAGGAAAACACTCATCCAGAGGCGGTGCTCCTAGTGGCCAGGGACTTTAATGCAGGGAAACAAATCAGTTTTACCTCATTTCTATCAGCGTGTTAAATTTGCAACCAGAGGGAGAAAAAAAAATTCTAGACCACCTTAACTCCACACAGAGACGGGTACAAAGCTCTCCCTCGCCCCCCATTTGGCAAATCTGACCATAATTAGATCCTCCTGATTCCTGCTTACAAGCAAAAATTAAAGCAGGAAGCACAAGTGAATCGGTCTATAAAAAAAGTGGTCAGAAAGCAGACGCTAAACTACAGGACTGTTTTGCTAGCACAGACTGGAATATGTTTCAGGATTCTTCCGATGGCATTGAGGAGTACACCACATCGGAGCCGGTGCAGTACGAGCGGATGTTGCCTGTAATCCATGGCTTCTGGTTGGGGTATGTACGTACTAGAGGTCAGCCGAGTAATCGGCATGGCCGATTGTTATGAAAACTTGAAATCGGTAATCGGTATATTTGGACGCCGATTACATTGCACTCCATGAGGAGTCTGCGTGGCAGGCTGACCACTTGTTACGCAACTGCAGCTAGGAGCCAAGTTTAGTTGCTAGCTAGCATAAAACTTATCTTATAAAAAAAACTATCAATCTTAACATAATCACTAGTAAACTACACATGGTTGATGATATTACTAGGTTAACTAGCTTGTCCTGTGTTACATATAATCCATGTCGGTGCCTGTTAATTTATCATCGAATCACAGCTTACTTCGCCAAACGGGTGGTGATTTAACAAGCACTTCGCGGAGAAAAAACCCACTGTTATTGCACCAATGTACCTAACCATAGGCATTAATGTTTTTCTTAAAATCAATACACAAGTATATATTTTTAAACCTGCATATTTCGTTAAAATAAATTCATGTTAGGAGGCAATATTAACTAGGGAAATTGTGTCACTTCTCTTGCGTTCTGTGCAAGCAAAGTCAGGGTATATGCAGCATTTTGGGCCACCCGGTTCATTGCAAACTGTGTGAAGACCATTTCTTCCAAACAAAGTCCATAAATAATTTGCCAGAATTTTACACAATTATGACATAACTTTGAAGGTTGCGCATTGTAACAGGAATATTGAGACTTATGGATGCCACCCTTTTGATAAAATACGGAACAGTTCCGCATTTCACTAAAATAATAAACGTTTTGTTTTCGAAATGATAGTTTCCGAGTTTGACCATATTAATGACCTAAGGCAAGTTTTTCTGTGCTTTTTTGTTGTAATTAAGTCTATGATTTGATATTTGATAGAGCAGTCTGAGCGGTGGTAGGCAGCAGCAGGCTCATAAGCATTCATTCAAACTCGTCGCTGTACTTCAAGCATTGCGCTGTTTATGACTTCAAGCCTATCAACTCCCGAGATTAGGCTGGCAATACTATAGTGCCTATAAGAACATCCAAAAGTCAAAGGTATATGAATTACAAATGGTATAGAGAGAAATAGTCCTATAATAACAACCTAAAACTTCTTAACTGGGAATATTGAAGACTCATGTTAAAAGGAACCCCCAGCTTTCATATGTTCATGTTCTGAGCAAGGAACTGAAACGTTAGCTTTTTTACATGGCAGATATTGCACTTTTACTTTCTTCTCCAACACTTTGTTTTTGCATTATTTAAACCAAATTGAACATGTTTCATTATTTACTTTAGGCTAAATTGATTTTATTGATGTATTATATTAAGTTAAAATAAGTGTTCATTTGTAATTGCCATTATTACAAATAAATAAAATAAATATATTAAAAAATAATCATAATAATAATAATTTAAAAAATAATAAATAAAATAAAATCAGCAGATTAATTGGTATCGGCTTTTTTGGTCATCCCCCCGCCCCCCCCCAAAAAAAATCGGTATCGGTGTTGAAAAATCAAAGTCGGTTGACCTCTAGTTTCAAGCAGACCACCATAGTCTCTGTGCCCAAGAACACAAAGGTAACCTGCCTAAATGACTACCGACCCGTAGCACTCACATCTGTAGCCATGAAATGCTCTGAATAGGCTGGTCATGGCTCACATCAAAACCATTATCCCAGAAACCCTAGACCCACTCCAATTTGCATACCGCACCAAGAGCTCCACAGATGATGCAATCTCTATTGCACTCCACACTGCGCTTTCTCACCTGGACAAAGGGAACACCTAAGTGAGAATGCTATTCATTGACTACAGCTCAGCGTTCAACACCATAGCGCCCTCAATGCTCATCACTAAGCTAAGGATCCTGGGACTAAACACCTCCCTCTGCAACTGGATCCTGGACTTCCTGACGGGCCGCCCCCGGTGGTAAGGGTAGGTAACAACACATTCGCCACGCTGATCCTCAACACGGGGGCCCCTCAGGGGTGCGTGCTCAGAGTCCTCCTGTACTCCCTGTTCACTCATGACTGCACAGCCAGGCACAACTCAAACACCATCATTAAGTTTGCTGATGACAACAGTGGTAGGCCTGAATCTCCGACAACAATGAGACAGCCTATAGGGAGGAGGTCAGAGACCTGACCATATGGTGCAAGGACAACAACCTCTACCTCAAAGTGATGAAGACAAAGGAGATGATTGTGGACTAGAGGAAAAGGAGGACCGAGCACGCCCCCATTCTGATCGACGGGGCTGTAGTGGAGCAGTTTGAGAGCTTCAACTTCCTTGGCGTCCACATCACCAACAAACAAACATGGTCCAAGCACATCATGAAGAGGGCACAACAAAACCTGAGCGCCAATTCTAGGTCAAAGAGGCTTCTAACCAGCTTCTACCCCCCAAGCTACTCCTGAACAGCTACCGTAATCAAATAGCTACCCAGACTATTTGCATTGCCGCCCACCCCTACGCTGCTGCTACTCTCTGTTATTATCTATGCGTAGTCACTTTAAGAACTCTATACCGACATGTACATATTACCTCGACACCGGTACTCCCTGAATATAGCCCCACTATTGTTATTTACGGCTGCTCTTTAATTATTTGTTATTCTTATCTCTTGCTTTTTTGTATTTTCTTAAAACTGCATTGTTGGTTAAAGGCTTGTAAGTACGCATTTCACTGTAACGTCTACACCGGTTATATTCGGCGCATGTGACAAATACAATTTGATTTGATGTATTGTTGTTATGCTAGCTCACTTGCTAATGACTGTTAGCTGGGTAAATAGCTAGCTAGAGCTAGCGGTATTCATACGTCTCTCATATCTTTGCGATACTATAACTTAGAGTATAAGTGTCGGTATGAGTATGAACAATCATAAGCAATAGCTTTACTGGTGTACTTATATGTTTTGCTTGTTAAACAAGCAATCTGTTCAAATTCATTGGTTAGCAAGAAGCTAACGAACGTTAACAAGCTAAGCTGAAAATGAGCTACTAACGTTACTCATGAACTCATGCAAGATGTTGGAGGAAACGAATTACTGTTACCATCGCTGTACATTTACTACATGGAACACGTTGAGCCAATCTACATGAGACAAATGTATTATTCTGTTACCTCATATTGTAAAAATCCAATCCCACTTTCATTTACAGGTACAGAAATGAAACCATTCGACTCGCTCTGGACGATATGGTGCGTGCGCAGAGATCACTTCGGGACGTTTCTTGATATCAGGAAATAACCATTGGTGCCTGCCAATGGTCAGTTCCGGTGTTATGAGACTAATGTTCTCTCGACACTGATTATTTGTTTTTATTTCATCTTTATTTAACCAGGTAGGCCAGTTGAGAACAAGTTCTCATTTTCAACTGTAACCTGGCCAAGATAAAGCAAAGCAGTTCGACACAAACACAGAGTTACACATGGAATAAACAAACATACAGTCAATGATACAATAGAAAAAAAATGTATATCTACAGTTTACATAGCAAGTTAGGATAATTAACTAACAAAAAAAAGTTAGGATAACTATCGTGGTTAGGAGAATAGGGTTAAGGTTAGGCGTCGCTACGGTTTTCCCGAGCGAAATAAACGACCACGGACTAATGGCGAGTATCAATGGGTGTAAATTCATATCAAGAAACGCCGATAACAGAAAACGACCCTAATTGCGGTCTGCAATTACACACTTCTCGCTCTGGCACAGATGGTGCAATTTCTTCTTCTTTGTCTTTTATATTATAATGGCGGTCCGCAAACAAACGGTTCAGGTGCATGCCCCCACCTACTGTGCTGGATTGTGCGATCATTATGGTTTGCCAAATTCTGTACTGCACATTTTGAGGAACAACTGGATGTGTCAGGTAGGTTCAATATAAAATACTAGGTCAACTCCAACAGAATGAGAAACACACTTAACGGACTCAGAACAAGGAAACTATGCCTAAACGCAGCTATAGCAACCGTTCTTGTCATGTTGCTTCTGTCTGTAGTGAGCAGCACATTTAACACGGCATTCAGGTCAGTTGTGAGCAACAAATTTAACACTGCATTCAGGTCAGTTGTCAGCAACAAATTTAACACTGCATTCAGGACAGTTGTGAGCAACAAATTTAACACGGCATTCAGGTCAACATGTGCCTTCAGGTATTTGGACATTGCTCCCAGGGATGAACCAGACTTGTAGAGGTCTACAATGTTCTTTCTGAGGTCTTGGCTGATTTCTTTTGATTTCCCATGATGTTTATTTTTTTTATTTAACCTTTATTTAACCAGGTAGGCTAGTTGAGAACAAGTTCTCATTTACAACTGCGACCTGACCAAGATAAAGCATAGCAGTGTGAACAGACAACAACACAGAGTTACACATGGAGTAAACAATAAACAAGTCAATAACACAGCAGAAAAAAAGAAAGAGTCTATATACATTGTGTGCAAAAGGCATGAGGAGGTAGGCAAATAATTACAGTTTAGCAGATTAACACTGGAGTGGTAAATGATCAGATGGTCATGTGCAGGTAGAGATACTGGTGTGCAAAAGAGCAGAAAAGTAAATAAGTAAAAACAGTATGGGGATGAGGGAGGTAAATTGGGTGGGCTATTTACCAATGGACTATGTACAGCTGCAGCGATCGGTTAGCTGCTCAGATAGCAGATGTTTAAAGTTGGTGAGGGAGATAAAAGTCTCCAACTTCAGTGATTTTTGCAATTCGTTCCAGTCACAGGCAGCAGAGAACTGGAAGGAAAGGCGGCCAAATGAGGTGTTGGCTTTAGGGATGATCAGTGAGATACACCTGCTGGTAGTGCGTGCTACGGGTGGGTGTTGCCATCGTGACAGTTAACTGAGATAAGGCAGAGCTTTACCTAGCATGGACTTGTAGATGACCTGGAGCAAGGTCTGGCGATGAATATGTAGCGAGGGCCAGCCGACTAGAGCATACAGGTCGCAGTGGTGGGTGGTATAAGGTGCTTTAGTAACAAAACGGATGGCACTGTGATAAACTGCATCCAGTTTGCTGAGTAGAGTATTGGAAGCTATTTTGTAGATGACGTCGCCAAAGTCGAGGATCGGTAGGATAGTCAGTTTTACTAGGGTAAGTTTGGCGGAGTAAGTGAAGGAGGCTTTGTTGCGAAATAGAAAGCCGACTCTAGATTTGATTTTAGATTGGAGATTACATTTTACATTTACATTTAAGTCATTTAGCAGACGCTCTTATCCAGAGCGACTTACAAATTGGTGAATTCACCTTCTGACATCCAGTGGAACAGCCACTTTACAATGGTGCATCTAAATCATTAAGGGGGGTGGTGAGAAGGATTACTTATCCTATCCTAGGTATTCCTTGAAGAGGTGGGGTTTCAGGTGTCTCCGGAAGGTGGTGATTGACTCCGCTGTCCTGGCATCGTGAGGGAGTTTGTTCCACCATTGGGGGCCAGAGCAGCGAACAGTTTTGACTGGGCTGAGCGGGAACTGTACTTCCTCAATGGTAGGGAGGCGAGCAGGCCAGAGGTGGATGAACGCAGTGTCCTTGTTTGGGTGTAGGGCCTGATCAGAGCCTGGAGGTACTGCGGTGCCGTTCCCCTCACAGCTCCGTAGGCAAGCACCATGGTCTTGTAGCGGATGCGAGCTTCAACTGGAAGCCAGTGGAGAGAGCGGAGGAGCGGGGTGACGTGAGAGAACTTGGGAAGGTTGAACACCAGACGGGCTGCAGCGTTCTGGATGAGTTGTAGGGGTTTAATGGCACAGGCAGGGAGCCCAGCCAACAGCGAGTTGCAGTAATCCAGACGGGAGATGACAAGTGCCTGGATTAGGACCTGCGCCGCTTCCTGTGTGAGGCAGGGTCGTACTCTGCGGATGTTGTAGAGCATGAACCTACAGGAACGGGCCACCGCCATGATGTTGGTTGAGAACGACAGGGTGTTGTCCAGGATCACGCCAAGGTTCTTAGCGCTCTGGGAGGAGGACACAATGGAGTTGTCAACCGTGATGGCGAGATCATGGAACGGGCAGTCCTTCCCCGGGAGGAAGAGCAGCTCCGTCTTACCGAGGTTCAGCTTGAGGTGGTGATCCGTCATCCACACTGATATGTCTGCCAAACATGCAGAGATGCGGTTCGCCACCTGGTCATCAGAAGGGGGAAAGGAGAAGATTAATTGTGTGTCGTCTGCATAGCAATGATAGGAGAGACCATGTGAGGTTATGACAGAGCCAAGTGACTTGGTGTATAGCGAGAATAGGAGAGGGCCTAGAACAGAGCCCTGGGGGACACCAGTGGTGAGAGCGCGTGGCGAGGAGACAGATTCTCGCCACGCCACCTGGTAGGAGCGACCTGTCAGGTAGGACGCAATCCAAGCGTGGGCCGCGCCGGAGATGCCCAACTCGGAGAGGGTGGAGAGGAGGATCTGATGGTTCACAGTATCGAAGGCAGCCGATAGGTCTAGAAGGATGAGAGCAGAGGAGAGAGAGTTAGCTTTAGCAGTGCGGAGCGCCTCCGTGATGCAGAGAAGAGCAGTCTCAGTTGAATGACTAGTCTTGAAACCTGACTGATTTGGATCAAGAAGGTCATTCTGAGAGAGATAGCGGGAGAGCTGGCCAAGGACGGCACGTTCAAGAGTTTTGGAGAGAAAAGAAAGAAGGGATACTGGTCTGTAGTTGTTGACATCGGAGGGATCGAGTGTAGGTTTTTTCAGAAGGGGTGCAACTCTCGCTCTCTTGAAGACGGAAGGGACGTAGCCAGCGGTCAGGGATGAGTTGATGAGCGAGGTGAGGTAAGGGAGAAGGTCCCCGGAAATGGTCTGGAGGAGAGAGGAGGGGATAGGGTCGAGCGGGCAGGTTGTTGGGCGGCCGGCCGTCACAAGAAGCGAGATTTCATCTGGAGAGAGAGGGGAGAAAGAGGTCAGAGCACAGGGTAGGGCAGTGTGAGCAGAACCAGCGGTGTCGTTTGACTTAGCAAACGAGGATCGGATGTCGTCGACCTTCTTTTCAAAATGGTTGACGAAGTCATCTGCAGAGAGGGAGGAGGGGGGAGGGGGAGGAGGATTCAGGAGGGAGGAGAAGGTGGCAAAGAGCTTCCTAGGGTTAGAGGCAGATGCTTGGAATTTAGAGTGGTAGAAAGTGGCTTTAGCAGCAGAGACAGAGGAGGAAAATGTAGAGAGGAGGGAGTGAAAGGATGCCAGGTCCGCAGGGAGGCGAGTTTTCCTCCATTTCCGCTCGGCTGCCCGGAGCTCTGTTCTGTGAGCTCGCAATGAGTCATCGAGCCACGGAGCGGGAGGGGAGGACCGAGCCGGCCTGGAGGATAGGGGACATAGAGAGTCAAAGGATGCAGAAAGGGAAGAGAGGAGGGTTGAGGAGGCAGAGTCAGGAGAAAGGTTGGAGAAGGTATGAGCAGAGGGAAGAGATGATAGGATGGAAGAGGAAAGAGTAGCGGGGAGAGAGAGCGAAGGTTGGGACGGCGCGATACCATCCGAGTAGGGGCAGTGTGGGAAGTGTTGGATGAGAGCGAGAGGGAAAAGGATACAAGGTAGTGGTCGGAGACTTGGAGGGGAGTTGCAGTGAGGTTAGTGGAAGAACAGCATCTAGTAAAGATGAGGTCGAGCGTATTGCCTGCCTTGTGAGTAGGGGGAAGGTGAGAGGGTGAGGTCAAAAGAGGAGAGGAGTGGAAAGAAGGAGGCAGAGAGGAATGAGTCAAAGGTAGACGTGGGGAGGTTAAAGTCGCCCAGGACTGTGAGAGGTGAGCCGTCCTCAGGAAAGGAGCTTATCAAGGCATCAAGCTCATTGATGAACTCTCCGAGGGAACCTGGAGGGCGATAAATGATAAGAATGTTAAGCTTGAAAGGGCTGGTAACTGTGACAGCATGGAATTCAAAGGAGGCGATAGATAGATGGGTAAGGGGAGAGAGAGAGAATGACCACTTGGGAGAGATGAGGATCCCGGTGCCACCACCCCGCTGACCAGAAGCTCTCGGGGTGTGCGAGAACACGTGGGCGGACGAAGAGAGAGCAGTAGGAGTAGCAGTGTTATCTGTGGTGATCCATGTTTCCGTCAGTGCCAGGAAGTCGAGGGACTGGAGGGAGGCATAGGCTGAGATGAACTCTGCCTTGTTGGCCGCAGATCGGCAGTTCCAGAGGCTACCGGAGACCAGGAACTCCACGTGGGTCGAGCGCGCTGGGACCACCAGATTAGGGTGGCCGCGGCCACGCGGTGTGGAGCGTTTGTATGGTCTGTGCAGAGAGGAGAGAACAGGGATAGATAGACACATAGTTAACAGGGTACAGAAGAGGCTACGCTAATGCAAAGGAGATTGGAATGACAAGTGGACTACACGTCTCGAATGTTCAGAAAGTTAAGCTTACGTAGCAAGAATCTTATTGACTAAAATGATTGAAATGATACAGAGATTGAAATGATATGAGTCTGGAAGGAGAGTTTGCAGTCTAGCCAGACACCTAGGCACTTATAGATGTCCACATATTCTAGGTTGGAACCATCCAGGGTGGTGATGCTAGTCGGGCGTGCGGGTGCAGGCAGCGAACGGTTGAAAAGCATGCATTTGGTTTTACTAGCGTTTAAGAGCAGTTGGAGGCCACGGAAGGAGTGTTGTATGGCATTGAAGCTCGTTTGGAGGTTAGATAGCACAGTGTCCAAGGAAGGGCCAGAAGTATACAGAATGGTATCGTCTGTGTAGAGGTGGATCAGGGAATCGCCCGCAGCAAGAGCAACATCATTGATATGTACAGAGAAAAGAGTCGGCCCGAGAATTGAACCCCCATAGAGACTGCCAGAGGACCGGACAACATGCCCTCCGATTTGACACACTGAACTCTGTCTGCAAAGTAGTTGGTGAACCAGGCAAGGCAGTCATTAGAAAACCTGAGGCTACTGAGTCTGCCGATAAGAATCTTCCATTTCCTAATAATTGCTCCCACAGTTGATTTCTTCAAACCAAGCTGCTTACCTATTGCAGATTCAGTCTTCCCAACCTGGTGCAGGTCTACAATTTTGTTTCTGGTGTCCTTTGATAGCTCTTCGGTCTTGACCATAGTGGAGTTTGGAGTGTGACTGTTTGAGGTTGTAGACAGGTGTCTTTTATACTGATAAATCAAATTTATTTATATAGCCCTTCGTACATCAGCTGATATCTCAAAGGGCTGTACAGAAACCCAGCCTAAAACCCCAAACAGCAAGCAATGCAGGTGTAGAAGCACGGTGGCTAGGAAAAACTCCCTAGAAAGGCCAAAACCTAGGAAGAAACCTAGAGAGGAACCAGGCTATGTGGGGTGGCCAGTCCTCTTCTGGCTGTGCCGGGTGGAGATTATAACAGAACATGGCCAAGATGTTCAAATGTTCATAAATGACCAGCATGGTCGAATAATAATAAGACAGAACAGTTGAAACTGGAGCAGGTTCAAACAGGTGCCATTAATACAGGTAACGAGGGAGGACAGAGGAGCCTCTTAAAGAAGAAGTTACAGGTCTGTGAGAGCCAGAAATCTTGCTTGTTTGTAGGTGACCAAATACTTATTTTCCACCATAATTTGCAAATAAATTCATAAAAAATCCTACAATGTGATTTTCTGGATTTTTTTTTCTCATTTCGTCTGTCATAGTTGAAGTGTACCTATCATGAAAATTACAGGCCTCTCTCATCTTTTTAAGTGGGAGAACTTGCACAATTGGTGGCTGACTAAATACTTTTTTGCCCCACTGTATGTATTTTCTGCTTTCTACACACACCCCTGAGAAACACACATTGATGGATGCTCTTGGTGGAGTGGTTTAGCCGTGTGCTATTAAGGACATTGGAATAAGGATGTGGCTGGTAATACACACTTTGATGGGAGAAACGGCCTGTTCTTCATCAGTGTACAATACCCAAAGAATACTATGGAGGTGGTAACATTAATCCCGGTCATGAAAGGGAAAAGGGAAATCCAAACCTGGAGGGGAAACAACAAATAGACAATCACAACTTGTGTCAAATGGTCAACGATTAATGTAAGTGTGATGAAGATATGACTAGCGTTGATACCTTTTTCAGTCTGAAGGTTTTCATTTATTTTATTCGATATAATAGTTATGCAGTTGCTGACAATCGTACCGTACTGGCTGGCTCCTGGAGATGCTGTACCATTCCTCATGTTATTTATGTAGATGATTGTGGTGTAGGAACATCTATACACTAGCCCTGCAAATGCAGCAAGGGAGCAGCCACTTAAAGAAACATTAGTTCACTCACAAAATAATTTCAGTATCCAAACCCCAACAGTGCATGTGAAATGTGATGAATAGAAAGAGAAATCTGCTATAAAACACCTAGGTGTATTGTAATGACATTCTGTGATTATCATAAGGCATAAACTTGTAGCCTGAATTGATTTATCCACAGTTGTCCATGGCAGCCTCGGTCTCGTCTCGGCCACTCATCTGTACCACTTGCGTCTCAATTTGGAGCGAATACCACCCGGTTTCCAGTCAATTCACACATTGTTCACGTGGCTGACATACAGTCATGTTAAATAATGGTGTCATTTTCTTATTTAACCTTTATTTAACTAGGCAAGTCAGTTAATAAGAACAAAGTTTTATTTAAAATGACTGCGTACTTGTGACAAATCCATCACAGATCAGACTTGCAAAGACTAGGCCCTCCTATCATACACCCAAGATTTCAAACTTCACATCTATGTCCATGGTCAATGGTAAGCTAGGGAACAACTAACTTAGACCAAGCGTTTATTTGAAACAGGCTTTTATTTGCCAAAATGTGTCCCAGTGCATTTAAATGCGACAGGCGGCTGTTTGAGTACTCAACGTTTAATGTAAGTTTTACTGTCCCTTTAAGAGTGACTGATGAGGTCACAGCTCGAACGGGCTCCCAGGCGGTTCATTCATTCCAGGATCAGCTGGCTGCCTGCGGCTGTGGAGAGGAAGCTCCAGTTTCAAACATTATTATTTCTAGCTGTTAATTATTCACTGTTCGTGAATGTAATTACTGTGAGTACAGTATATTGTTTCCGTATGTTTTTCCTGACGAAGTTGTCATTATTGTAACATTTAGGGCACGAGCCTAAGTAACCACATGTTGCCTGTCAAAATATTGACTGGTTAGCTAGCCAAGTTGTATCTCGTTTTTTGAGGCACTGTTATAGCAAATGACAACTGTTTGTCCGATTTGTTATTTGCTAATGAATATGTCCTTTATTCTAAGATGTCAAGCCATTGTATTGTTGCAATTCTAATTTATTGTTTGACTTTCAGACGTCAGTGTATGGACACACATTGGATAATTACAGTTTAATGATGGCACAGAAGCCTGACATTTATGTTAAACCTACCACCAAGAGCACAATCTCCATATCTTTGCCTACACACCCCAGTAATAAATATCAGAGGTTTCACCCTCTTCAACATTTACTGTATCATAAAGCATGTACCTCACAGTAGCAAGCCCAGTTCCAATGTAATTCAATCTGGGGATTGGTACATCTTGCTGATCCAGTCAGAACCAAGTCTGATGTGAAGTTTAAAAAAATTGGAATCCCATAAAATAATGTTAATGTGTTAAGAATTATGTAACCATCCTATGGTAATCATAAGCATAAAATAACTGCAGTTGGCAGATTCCAGCAGATCAAAGAACTCGATACATATTGTAAAATAAAAACACATTTTAAATACATAAAACATTGATGTGGTCAAATGAAACCTCAATTACCTGTATTTTTACCTCAGATTTGTAGTGAAATACACATCACCTTGCGGCGGCACATGCCATATGAATGATTGTTTTTATGATCGGTATAGTGGTGAGATTCTCTACAAAACAGACAATCAGGCCTGTCACACACTGCTTTTGTTATGTGTTTGTGGTGTTATTATTAACTTGTTAAATGACCTGCTGGTCTGGTCTCGCTGAACAAACAGGATTTATTTTTAGTTTACCTTTATTTAACTAGGTAAGTTAAGAACCGACTCTTATTTTCAATGACGGCCTAGGAACAGTGGGTTAACCTGCCTGTTCAGGGGATGAACGAGAGATTTGTACCTTGTCAGCTCGGGGATTTGAACTTGCAACCTTTTGGTTACTAGTCCAACGCTCTAACCACTAGGCTACCCTGCCACCCCGAAGTAAGCTGAGCATCCAGATGTTTGGGCAGCCCTGGGTCATTTAGACCATCGGAGACCCTAGCTGGAGAGTGTTGGTGAACACCAACTGAAAGACCATGCCTTAGAAAACACACACAGAAAGCAATCTATAACTGCAGACATGGGACACAGAATAATAACACACAGATGCAGTGTGAATCTGCTCCCACTTGTTCAAAATACTCCAGGATGTTGACAAATGAACTCAAAACTAAACAGTTAAATGTGAGGTACTGAGATGGGCCTGTGATGTTTTCAAAATGCACGCTAGATACGCTGGAACTCATAAACGTAATAAGCAGTTGACGGGACAGTCCCAGAGAGGTGAAGCCCAGTTTCTGTGGAGTTGTTGGGGACCAGAGTATGTTACCCATAGACTCCTCAGACTACATTAGTATTCATTGGTAATATGTTGACTGGTTAATGTTGTCTTATGCACAGGGTAACCTAGTGGTTAGAGCGTTGGACTAGTAACCGGAAGGTTGCAAGTCCCAATCCCTGAGCTGACAAGGTACAAATCTGTCGTTCTGCCCCTGAAAAGGCAGTTAACCCCACTGTTCCTAGGCCGTCATTGAAAATAAGAACTTGTTCTTAACTGACTTGCCTGGTTAAATAAAGGTACAAGTAAAACATGCGGCACAATCCCCTGAGGGGGATCAATAAAATATATGATCTTATGTGTCCACCTACAAACTGGTATGCTGAGTCAATCAAATGTTAGGGAAGCCATTACAATCAGTGATGCTCACGTCTGTTTATTGCACAGTAGTTGTATACCAGAATGTTGTGCATCAGTTAAAAGTATAAAATTATAGTGTTATACAATCTACTCTGAGGCCCATTTACAGAAAAATGTGCGATGTAGGCAATTAAAGATATACTTTATAATGTCATATGAAAGCCATTCACTTTAACTATCTAAGCCAATAAAATCACGCAACAAATTATGAACATCTTATGTCTGTAGGGTAGAGGAAAAAAAGCCCTGCCCCCTATGTTGATGTTATATTTTCATATGAATATTTAGTCTCTGACAAACATGTCTCTGACATACAATACAGTTGAAGTCGGAAGTTTACATACACCTTAGCCAAATACATTTAAACTCAGTTTTTCACAATTCCTGACATATAATCCCAGTAACAATTCCCTGTCTTAGGTCAGTTAGGATCATCACTTTATTTTCAGAATGTGAAATGTCAGAATAATAGAAGAGAGAAGGATTTATTTCAGCTTTTATTTCTTTCATCACATTCCCAGTGGGTCAGAAGTTTACATGCACTCAATTACTATTTGGTAGCATTGCCTTTAAATTGTCTAACTTGGTTTTGGGTAGCCTTCCACAAGCTTCCCACAATAAGTTGGGTGAATTGTGGGCCATTCCTCTTGACAGAACTGGTGTAACTGAGTCAGGTTTGTAGGCCTCCTTACTCGCACACGCTTTTTCAGTTCTGCCCACAAATTTTCTATAGAATTGAGGTCAGGGCTTTGTGATGGCCACTCCCATACCTTGACTTTGTTGTCCTTAAGCCATTTTGCCACAACTTTGGAAGTGTGCTTGGGGTCATTATGTCACGCCCCAACCTTAGATATCTCTGTTTTCTATATATTTTGGTTAGGTCAGGGTGTGACTAGGGTGGGTACTCTAGGTTTTTGTATGTCTAGGGTTTTTTGTATGTCTATGCTGGCCTGATATGGTTTCCAATCAGAGACAGCTGTTTATCGTTGTTTCTGATTGGGGATCATATTTAGGCAGCTCTTTTTCCCACTTTCCGGTGTGGGATCTTGTCTACAGTTAGGTGCCTGTGTGCACACCAGTAGCTTCACGTTTTGTTTGTTGTTTTGTTGAGTTTCGGTTCATTAAAAATATGTGGAACTCTGTTCACGCTGCGCCTTGGTCTCATCATAATCGACGAACGTGACACATTATCCATTTGGAAGATCCATTTGCGACACAACTTTAACTTCCTGACTGATGTCTTGAGATGTTGCTTCAATATATCCACATAATTTTCCTTCCTCATGAAGTCATCTATTTTGTGAAGTGCACCAGTCCCACCTGCAGCAAAGCACCCCCACAACATGATGCTGCCACCACCGTGCTTCACGTTTGGGATGGTGTTCTTCGGCTGGCAAGCCTCCCAATTTTTCCTCCAAACATAACGATGGTCATTACGGCCAAACAGTTCTATTTTTGTTTCATCAGACCAGAGGACATTTCTACAAAAAGTACGATATTTGTCCCCATGTGCAGTTGCAAAACATAGTCTGGCATTTTTATGGCGGTTTTGGAGAAGTGGCTTCTTCCTTGCTGAGCGGCCTTTCAGGTCATGTTGATATAGGACTTGTTTTACTGTGGATATAGATACTTTTGTACCTGTTTCCTCCACTATCTTCACAAGGTCCTTTGTTGTTGTTCTCGGATTGATTTTCACTTTTCGCACCAAAGTACGTTCATCTCTAGGAGACAGAACGCGTATCCTTCCTGAGCGGTATGATGGCTGCGTGGTCACATGGTGTTCATACCTGCGTACTATTGTTTATACATATGAACGTGGTACCTTCAGGCATTTGGAAATTGCTGACAAGGATGAACCAGACTTGTGGAGGTCTACAATTTTTTTTCTGAAGTCTTAGCTGATTTCTTTTGATTTTCCCATCATTTCAAGCAAAGAGGCACTGAGTTTGAAGATAGTCCTTGAAATACATCCATAGGTACACCTCCAACTGACTTAAATTGTCAATTAGCCTATCAGAAGCTTCTAAAGCCATGACATCATTTTCTGTAATGTTCCAAGCTGTTTAAAGGCACAGTCAACTTAGTGTATGTAAAGGTCTGACCCACTGGAATTGTGATACAATGAATTATAAGTGAAATAATCTGTCTGTAAACAATTGTTGGAAAAATGACTTGTGTCATACACAAAGTAGATGTCCTGACCGACTTTCCGAAACTATAGTTTGGTAACAAGAAATTTGTGGAGTGGTTGAAAAACGAGTTTTAATGACTCCAACCTAAGTGTATGTAAACTTCTGACTTCAACTGTATATTCACCCCTAACAAAGAGTTGTCTGAACTCTGTAAGAAAACGTCTCTGGTTAAGCCAAGCTGAGCTGTACTGCGTACCTACTGCTTACCTATCCACAATGGTTGCTGGAGCCGTGCTGGAAAGGATAATGTGACAAGAAAATATCTGATTCAGCACAAACACAGTACTGGTTAGCAGTATTGTTCACACGGTTTACTTTCCCTCTGCCTGTTATAGACATCATCACAGATAAGTGTATTGCTTTGTTACATACTGCCAATACCATGCCGGTCCTAGTGTGGACATAGAGAAACTAAACACAGTTAGACATGCAGCCTAATCCATCTGTCCTCACCCTGTTCTGGGTGAGGCTCCACTGCCCTGGTGCTCCACGACACAAGCCTCTATCACTGAGTACACCAGAACTCCCTTCACTACCACGGAGTACACCAGCACTCTCTTCTCTAACCCTGAGTACACCAGCTCTCTGTTCTCTACCACTGAGTACACCAGCACTCTCTTCTCTACCACTGAGTACAGCAGCTCTCTGTTCTCTACCACTAAGTACACCAGCACTCCCTTCTCTACCACTGAGTACACCAGCACTCCCTTCTCTACCACTGAGTACACCAGCACTCCCTTCTCTACCACTGAGTACACCAGCACTCTCTTCTCTACCACTGAGTACAGCAGCACTCCCTTCTCTACCACTAAGTACAGCAGCTCTCTCTTCTCTACCACTAAGTATACCAGCACTCTCTTCTCTACCACTGAGTACAGCAGCACTCTCTTCTCTACCACTAAGTACACCAGCACTCTCTTCTCTACCACTGAGTACACCAGCACTCTGTTCTCTACCACTGAGTACACCAGCACTCCCATCTCTACCACTGAGTACACCAGCACTCCCTTCTCTACCACTGAGTACACCAGCACTCCCTTCTCTACCACTGAGTACACCAGCACTCTCTTCTCTACCACTGAGTACACCAGCTCCCTGTTCTCTACCACTGAGTACACCAGCTCCCTGTTCTCTACCACTGAGTACACCAGCACTCTCTTCTCTACCACTGAGTACAGCAGCTCTCACTTCTCTACCACTAAGTACAGCAGCTCTCTCTTCTCTACCACTGAGTACACCAGCACTCTCTTCTGGATTAATGTAGAATTGCCCATTTATATAGTAATAACTGGATAATACTGTTTTCAGCAGAACAAGGAAGTAAAACTTTGCACCATATCGCCTAAACTGGTCAGATACAGCAGAATCGACTCAACTGGTCAGATACAGCAGAATCGACTCAACTGGTCAGATACAGCAGAATCGACTCAACTGGTCAGATACAGCAGAATCGTCTCGGTGAGATGTTATGCAATATGTTTGACCTCACAGTAACATCCACAGGGTAGGATATCTGTCCTGCCGTAGGAACAAGGTTGGTCCAAAAGGGGAATCCTGAGTAAGGTGACCTCTTATCGGGGCTCACATGAGCAACGGCAGACCTCATGTCCATTATATAAACAATGTTTTGATACTTATATTTCACTCGAGGCATAAAAAGGCTGTTTTAAATGTTGTTTTTTCATCTTTATTTTTCTGAAGACAAAAAAACTTTCAAATGCAACAGTAATATTAGTAGAATCAGTGTATTAAAAACATCACTGTTAGGTATGTCTGTACTTCTAAAATACATAGGTAAAAAAAAGAAGAAGAAAAAAGAACTAGGCTAATTACTTTCAATGGACAAGAACTCAATTGAAAACCTGTGGTTTGAATAGAATTGGCAGTCCCATTAAATAGTTCATCTTAGGTCCCAACAGGAAGTCCACTGGTCACAGACGTCAGTTCAACGTCTAAGTTTTAATTTACATTTGGTTGAGTTGTAAACTAACGTGAATTAAACATGAAATAAATCAAATAAAACATTTCACCTTCATTCTATTTAGGTTAAAAGTTGGGTGAAAAAAATACGAAATTCCCTGACGTTGATTACTCTTTTCAAATCCAATCAGTTTTCGACATCACATAGATGTTTGTTTGTTTGTTGAAATGATGTGGAAACAACATTGATTCAACCAGTTGTTGCCCAGTGGGAGGAAGATGATATAAACCCAGAAGAGCAGCATACCACCCTGGATACTGCTGCTGGATTGCTTCTGAAGCTAAGCAAGGTTGGTCCTGGATGGGAGACCAGATGCTGCTGATGGGAGACCAGATGCTGCTGATGGGAGACCAGATGCTGCTGATGGGAGACCAGATGCTGCTGATGGGAGACCAGATGCTGCTGATGGGAGACCAGATGCTGCTGATGGGAGACCAGATGCTGCTGCTGGAAGTGGTTTTGGGAGGGCCAGTAGGAGGCACCCTTTCCTCTGGCCTAAAAAAATATCCTATTGCCCTGTGTAGTCTTTGGCACTTATTGTAAGAGTAGGGGTGTTAACCCTGGTGTCCTGGCTAAATTCCCAATCTGGTCTTCATACTGTACCATCATCCCCAGCTTACAATTGGCTCATTCATCTCCTCTCCCTTGTAACTATTCTCCAGGTTGTTTCTGTAAATGAGAGTGTTCTCAGTCAACTTAACTGGTAAAAAAAAAATGTAATGGTTAAGTTTGTCACAGGAAAGCTTAGCCAAATATGGTCTACCGGTTTATTGAAACTCAAGCTGTTGTGATACGTTGAATTTGATTATTGCAAAACACTTTATGATGCAAAACCAGGTGTAAGCAGAGATGAACAAGGAAGTAAGGCTTTGAGAAAATGTACTTGAGAGCTGTACGAGAGTTTTCTCCCAGGCTCCTCCTCGTTTTTGTCAATAAAACATCACATACTCTGGATGACATTCTAATCTTTCTTCATTATTGATTACCCTGATACCTTCAATGATGACCATGATAGAGGCGTCTGTGTGCCAGGAACCTCGGCAGAGAACAGCACTGTGCCAGGAGCCTCGGTAGAGAACAGCACTGTGCCAGGAACCTCGGTAGAGAACAGCACTGTGCCAGGAGCCTCGGTAGAGAACAGCACTGTCAACCCCTATTACCATCAAGAGAAGCCCTCCCACCACAGTACCCACCCACCTAGAGAGAGAGAGATTTTTAAATGGGGTTTTAAACCAATTACCCTTTATGGTTGTGAGGTCTGGGGTCTGCTCACCAACCAATAATTCACAAAATGGGACAAACACCAAATTGAGACTGCATGCAGGATTGTGCAAAAAAATATTCTCTGTGTACAACGTAAAACACCAAATAATGCACACAGAGAAGAATTAGGCCGATACCCGCTAATGATCAGAATCCAGAAAAAAGCTGTTAAATTCTACAACCACCTAAAAGGAAGCGATTCCCAAACCTTCCATAAAAAAAGCCATCATCCACAGAGAGATGAACCTGGAGAAGAGTCCCCTAAGCAAGCTGGTCCTGGGGCTCTGTTCACAAACACAAACAGACCCCACAGAGCCCCATGACAGCAACACAATTAGACCCAACTAAATCATGAGAAAACAAAAAGGTAATTACTTGACACATTGGAAAGAATTAACAAAAAAAACTGAGCAAACTAGAATGCTATTTGTCCCCAAACAGAGAGTACACAGTGACAGAATACCTGACCACTGTGGCTGACCATAAACAGAGAGTACGCAGTGGCAGAATACCTGACCACTGTGACTGACCCTAAACAGAGAGTACACAGTGGCAGAATACCTGACCACTGTGGCTGACTCTAAACAGAGAGTACACAGTGGCAGAGTACCTGACCACTGTGACTGACCCTAAACAGAGAGTACACAGTGGCAGAATACCTGACCCTAAACAGAGAGTACACAGTGGCAGAATACCTGACCACTGTGACTGAACAGAACATAAGGAAAGCTTTGATTATGTACAGACTTAGTGAGCATGGCCTTGCTATTGAGAAAGGCCGCTGTAGGCAGACCTGGCTTTCAAGAGAAGACAGGCTATGTGCGCACTACCTACAAAATGAGGTGGAAACTGAGGATTTTTCCAGAATGTAGCCCTTTGGAAAAGCTACATTGACAACATCCTAATGGTATGGAATGGTACTATTTAATTTATTATATTAACTTATCTGACGCCAAACTCAAATTCACAGCAGAGAGAAGTCGGGATGTATCACCGCCCTGAACCGCAAGGCTCTCCAGAGGGTAGTGAGGTCTGCACAATGCATCACCATCACTTTAAACTATGGCACTTTAATAATTTTTACATATCTTACATTACTCATCTCATATGTATATGCTGTATCTTATACAATCTATTGAATCTTGCCTATGCTGCTCGGCCATCGCTCGTAAATATATTTACATGTACATATTCTTATTCCATCCATTTAGATGTGTGTATACGGTAGTTTTTGTGGAATTGTTAGATTACTTGTTGATATTGCTGCATTGTCATTTGATTTGGGAGAAGATATACTTCTTGGATCTTACAATCCACAAAAATAAAGAAAACAAGTTCGAGTCTACAATCTTCTGCAAATCGCAGAGTAGGAATAAACGTTCACGCGCAGACAGTAACCACCTCGTACACATACCGATGGGTAAATTCCTAAAACTGACGGAACAGTAGTACAGACATAGATTTGGTACACTAGGTTCCTGTAACTCGGGTATGATACGTGACAGAAGGTCGTTTAACAGGTCTATACCCGTGCTAGGGAGACTGAACGTCAAAGTCGCAACGTTTGTTTTTCCAAGTACAGCCCACGTGCAGGTCGCGTCAAATTCATTGTATTGAAAACACTTGAACATCCTCAAAACTGGCCAAAATTTACTAGAGTTCATAACATTGCCCCCTAGCGTCTAGCCGATTCCGTTACACAGAGCAAGCAGCTACCCAAGAAGCGTGACACTTGGCTCCCAGGCCCGCCCAATGGAAATTACTAAGTCTGGCCACTGTGTACATTGCGAAAATAGAGCCCTGCGTTCACGGATGGTGCAATTGCAGTATCAGGCGGTGATACAGCCCGACAGGATGCTCTCAATGGTGCATCTGTAAAAGTTTGTGAGGGTGTTAAGGGCCAAGCCAAATTTATTCAGACTCCTGAGGTTGAAGAGGTGCTGTTGCACCTTCTTCACCACACTATGTGTGGATGGGCCATTTCAGCTTGTCAGTGATGTGCAGACTGAGAAACTTGAAGCTTTTCACCCTATTCACTGCTACCCTGTCAATGTGGATGGGGGCGTGCTTTCGCTACTGTCTCCTGCCGTCCACAATCGGCTCCTTCGTTTTGTTGACGTTGAGGGAGAGGTTATTTTCCTCCTAGACTACTGGTAAAACATTCATTGCATTCCATTGCATTTCAAGATTCTTATTAAAGTCTCTGACCTTCAGCGTTGATCAAACAACTCTCTCCTCGGGAAAAGGTTGAGTAGTGAGAGAGGAAAAAGGGAGCGAGTGAGACCACAGACAGAGAAGATTCAAAACATCAAGAAACACAATGGAAAACAGAAACGGTCATTACCTATATATTAAAGAATGGTGTTGTGATCGTGCCTGCCTCCACGCCAGGCGTGTGTGTAGACGTGCCGATACAGGGGCATCATGCCCATACCAAGCACTGTGGAGATACTCGTCATGGTGATGCTCCAGACAACACAACCAAAATAGACCCAAAACTAGCAGGATGACCGGCCCATGACCCTGTAATGACGAGACATGTTCAGAGAACTAGAGGATCATGGGGCTGTATGTGACGTAGAACCAAGGTATTGTTACCTGATGATTTGAGAATTCACAAAATAAAATTTGTCTCAGTGTACTACATTTTGACCAGAGACCTATGGGCCCTAGTCAAAAGTAGTGCACTATGTAGGGAATAGGGTTCCATAGGGCTCTGGTCTAAAGTAGTGCACTATGTAGGGAATAGGGTTCCATAGGGCTCTGGTCTAAAGTAGTGCACTATGTAGGGAATAGGGTGCCATTTGGGTCGTGACCTAAGTAAACCCAACCACAGGAGGTCCATGTCCCCATCTATCCAGTATTTGATGACGTTGGAAATTACTCCTCCAAGAAAGCGGCCCGTGGTGATTATAGCCACCGCCTGCCTGTACAGAGAAGCCCAGAACCAGCAGGTAGGCCGTGAGGGGGCATGAAGCCAAACTGGTACAGCAGCCCTACCAGGATAGCCCATGGCCTCGACGGTGCAGCCCAGAGGCAAGACGAACTGGGTCAGCAAGAACCATCTGGGGATTTGAAGAACTCGGGGACTTCTGAGTCTCTGCCCAACCGGGGGACTTCTATGAGTCTCTGCCCAACCGGGGGACTTCTGAGTCTCTGCCCAACCGGGGGACTTCTATGAGTCTCTGCCCAACCGGGGGACTTCTGAGTCTCTGCCCAACCGGGGGACTTCTATGAGTCTCTGCCCAACCGGGGGACTTCTGAGTCTCTGCCCAACCGGGGGACTTCTATGAGTCTCTGCCCAACCGGGGGACTTCTATGAGTCTCTGCCCAACCGGGGGACTTCTGAGTCTCTGCCCAACTGGGGGACTTCTGAGTCTCTGCCCAACTGGGGGACTTCTATGAGTCTCTGCCCAACCGGGGGACTTCTGAGTCTCTGCCCAACTGGGGGACTTCTATGAGTCTCTGCCCAACCGGGGGAATTCTGAGTCTCTGCCCAACCGGGGGACTTCTATGAGTCTCTGCCCAACCGGGGGACTTCTATGAGTCTCTGCCCAACCGGGGGACTTCTATGAGTCTCTGCCCAACCGGGGGACTTCTATGAGTCTCTGCCCAACCGGGGACTTCTGAGTCTCTGCCCAACCGGGGGACTTCTGAGTCTCTGCCCAACCGGGGGACTTCTATGAGTCTCTGCCCAACCGGGGGACTTCTATGAGTCTCTGCCCAACCGGGGGACTTCTATGAGTCTCTGCCCAACCGGGGGACTTCTATGAGTCTCTGCCCAACCGGGGGACTTCTATGAGTCTCTGCCCAACCGGGGGACTTCTATGAGTCTCTGCCCAACTGGGGCACTTCTATGAGTCTCTGCCCAACTGGGGCACTTCTGAGTCTCTGCCCAACCGGGGCAAGTGTATCATAATATACGGACAGGAATGTTTGATTGAATTCTAAATACCAGTTAAGTGTGAATGAATTCCAGCTGAGAGAAGCATTACAACAACTCAAACCTATCCTTACCTGTAGGGGTTGAAGGTGGCATCGTAATGAAGTGGACTGATCTGTCCGTATATTATATGCGTTTGTGTCCTGGAAATCTTGACATTTAAATCCTGTCTGCATTTATTTATTGTCTATCATGTCAATCTAGAGGAGTTACATTTCATTTGTTGGCAGGAACATAATCTTCACATCAAAAGGTGTATGGAAATATGAAGCAAACTGTACATAAAAATGCAAATAGGAGAAGGAGTAGACGATTGACAGTAAATATTTTAATAGAAGGCAGTGTGATTACAGCCTACTACCTAAGAAGGAAAACAAAGGACAGCAAGATTTAACACGTTAAAATGAAGCCTTCCCCATCTTCCTTTAACAGCCCACGTTCAAGGAAGCCATCATTTCCTTAGGAAACAGAGTCCACAGTGACATTGCTATTTGTATTGCTTCTTTCTCTTAATGAGTGCATCTCTTAGAGCAATCTGTATGGAGAGAGAGAGAGAAGAGAAAGAAAGAGAAATAGATACAACAGAGATAAATAATACTGACAAAAATACACATTTTCCAATTATGCTGAACACACAAAAAAACAAACTTCATGTACCTGTTTATCTCTGAAGGATCTCTTGTTCTTGGTCCGTACGTTTCGACTGTGTCTCATCATCCTGAAGTCTTTGTTCCTCTTCTTGTCCTTGTTGCTGGTGGAAGCGAACGGGTTCAGCTTCTCCTTCCTCTTCTTCACAAACTCCTTCCTATCCGAGCGGCCAGCCTACCATCAAAACAAAACCACACGATCTGCTGAAATCCTAAGAATATGATAATTAGAATTCAGCACATTCTAAGAATACGATAATTAGAATTCAGCACATTCTAAGAATACGATAATTAGAATTCAGCACATTCTAAGAATACGATAATTAGAATTCAGCACATTCTAAGAATACGATAATTAGAATTCAGCACATCCTAAGAATACGATAATTAGAATTCAGCACATCCTAAGAATACGATAATTAGAATTCAGCACATCCTAAGAATACGATACTTAGAATTCAGCACATCCTAAGAATACGATAATTAGAATTCAGCACATCCTAAGAATACGATAATTAGAATTCAGCACATTCTTGATTGAGATGGTCACCTGTGCAGTGGCAAGTCTTGATTCCTTGTCTGCCTTGGGTTTCTTGTGCAGCTTTTCAATGTCTCTCAAGGTAAGGATTTCCCCTCTGAAAACGATTTGACATGTTATTAGTTAAGATGCGCGCACACGCACACACACACACAAAATGGCGGTTAAACTATTTGCATGAGTGTTTATCACACTTATGCTGCGTTTAGCTGGTACGAGGTAGACAGCGAACCGGATGTCATTTACAATGGTAAATGCCATTGAGGCGGGCAGTGAATGCAGTCAGCCTCCACTAGGGCTGTCCTCGACTGAATACAAATCTTGGTCGACCCGAGAGTCATCCGTTCTTTCGCCAAAATTCTAAAACGTATATTTTTCCCTATATTGACACATCCTGTCTTTTAATCAAATCAACAATGTGAACTGAGCTTGTCTGATGCTTTAAAGCACACAGTTTGATGAAATAATTAAAAGACACGCAGAAGACTAAAGGGAATCCGATAGTAATTGTTTTGTGCCAGGCTGGGCTCAGACTTGCTGTGCTGTGTAAAAAAAGACAACGAGTGACTGTGTGACGTGCACCCGTTGTCGTTCTCTCCTCTCTGCTGCAGCGGGAGAGAAAAAAAAGATTCCCTAAAAACTTTGTTCTCTTTACGTGACACATGAATGCATCGCATGCAGGTGACCAATAGGGCAACCGAACTCAACTGGCGGTCCGGGCCCAGAGAAGGGTCAATCCGGGCCCAGCCCCAGAGAAGGGTCAATCCGGGCCCGTCTGCAGTATTCAAGAACACAGTGGCCTCCATCATTCTTAAATGGAAGAAGTTTGGAACCACCAAGACTCTTCCTAGAGCTGGCTGGCCGGTCAAACTGAGCAATCGGGGGAGAAGGGCCTTGGTTAGGGAGGTGACCAAGAACCCGATGGTCACTCCGACAGAGCTCCAGAGTTCCTCTGTGGCACTCCACCAATCAGGCCTTTATGGTAGAGTGGCCAGACGGAAGCCACTTCTCAGTAAAAGGCAAATGACAGCCCACTTAGTTTGCCAAAAGGCATCTAAAGGACTCTGACCATGAGAACTAAGATTCTCTGGTCTGATGAAACCAAGATTTAACTTGTCACGTCTGGAGGAAAACAGGCACCGCTCATCACCTGACCACCATCCATACAGTGAAGCATAGTGGTGGCAGCATCATGCTGTAGGGATGTTTTTCAGCGGCAGGGAGAGTAGTCAGGATTGACGGGACAGATGAACAGAGCAGAGATCCTTGCTGAAAAACTGCTCCAGAGTGCTCAGGACCTCAGGAGCTTTACCTTCCAACAGGACAACAACCCTAAGCACACAGTCCAGACAACGCAGGAGTGGCTTTGGGACAAGTCTCTGAACGTCCTCAAGTGGCCTAGCCAGAGCCCAGACTTTTTCCCTGTGCAGCGACGCTCCCCATCCAACCTGACAGAGCTTGAGAGGATCTGCAGAGAAGAATGGGAGAAACTCCCCAATTTCAGGTGTGACAAGCTTGTAGCGTCATACCCAAGAATGACGCTACAAGGCTGTAATCACTACCAAAAGGTGCTTCAACAAAGTACTGAGTAAAGGGACTAAATACTTGTGTAAATATGATATGTAATTTATTTTTAATACATTTGCAAAAATGTCTAAAAACCTGTTTTTGCTTTGTCATTATGGGGTATTGTGATGTCATTATGGGGTATTGTGATGTCATTATGGGGTATTGTGTGTAGATTGAGGTATTGTGATGTAAAAAAAAATAAAAAAAATAATGACCTTTATTTAACTAGGCAGGTCAGTTAAGAACAAATTCTTATTTTCAATGACGGCCTAGAAACAGTGGGTTAACTGCCTGTTCAAGGGCAGAACGACAGATTTTTACCTTGTCAGCTCGGGGATTTGATCTTGCAACCTTCCGGTTACTAGTTCAACGCTCTAACCACTAGGCTACCCTGCCGGGGTATTGTATGTTATTATGAGGTATTGTGATGTTATTATGGGGCATTGTGATGTCATTATGAGGTATGGTGATGTTATTATGGAGTATTGTGGTGTTATTATGGGGTATTGTCATGTCATTATGGGGTATTGTCATGTCATTATGGGGTATTGTCATGTCATTATGGGGTAGTGTCATGTCATTATGGGGTATTGTGATGTCATTATGGGGTATTGTGATGTCATTATGGGGTATTGTGTGTAGATTGAGGAGACATTTATTTGATCAAAGTTAGAATAAGTCTGTTGCGTAACAAAATGTGTAAAAGGTCAAGTGGTCTGAATACTTTCACAATGCGCTGTATATGTGGATGATTTATAAAGCCAGGCACACCTAACAGTTGGGCTATTGATTATAGACCGAATTAAGCTGGGGTTTCCTCTCTCCTCTCTTTTCTTAGACAATTAAGGCGAAGGCTGTTTTCTCGTCTCCTAACTCCGCTGCTGCCTCCACCACATTGTTCTCAACACCAATATGCTGGGTAATTTTGCTATTACGCACATAGCAACATGGTCTAGGCTCCAAATCCACAGCGTACTGATGTTTCAGAACCGCGGACAGCAACCGCTATCCAAAGCGGGAGAAAGCTCATTTGCTATAAAATAATATTGTTTTTATTAGTGTTGCACCATTGATCTTATGTAATATAACCATGTACAATTTCAGCAGCAAATGTCTTGAGAGTGATGGACAGTGCCATCCCCACGGCCTGGATCAGTCCACTCAGACAGGAGCCGACCAGACAGGTGTCTCGTACGCCACGTTTTTTTGCTACCGCTCGACTCAAGAAATCTTAGTCGACCAAACAATCGACCGGTCGACTAAACCGGGTTATCCCTAGCCGCCACGGTATACGGGACTTTCCGCCAGAGTTCAAATATCACAACTTTTTTGCCGTAGCGTTGTTTTCTACCGGATGTTCGTTTGCACTGTTTGTTTACGGATATCACCATAGCAACGCATACCGTCGTGCTTTTTGTCTTGTCGTCACCCTCACCTTCTTGCTTTCTTGTCCCGTTATACCAACTGGTATGATGGTTTTTGCGTCCTTCGTCTAAACGCAGCATCAACGCATTTTAAATAAGATATTCCCATCAGGTAAAAAATGCAATCCACACATCATCATTGTAACAAAAAGTCGGCCCTGTTTTGAATTATATATATATATCATAGGACCTGAGGTAAAATAACAAGACTGACCTTTCACCATCATCATCTTCAACCATCTTCCTCTTCTGTCCCTTGCCCGGGGCAGCGTTGACCTCTTTAGCCATCTGAGCCAGACGGATCTTCTTGAAGTCATCCTGAGTGAGGAGTCGACTGGAGCTGACCGCTGCTGCCTTGGCCTTCCTCTCCTCTGGATCCATAGTCTTCAGCTTCTCAGCCTGGGCGAGACGCATACAATGGCCAATGAGAAGACGTTATTCACCAATAAGAACATGTTATTCACCAATCAGAACACTAATCACCAGGGTAGTGTTCATTTGGCAGAAAACGGACAGAAACAGGGAGGGACAACCCCTGTTGTAGCTACCCATCCCGGGTCCGGGATCGTTGTCATCATCTGACACTAATTAACATAACGCAACGGACATAAATATTACTAGAAAATATTCCTATTCATGAAATCACAAGTGAAATACATTGAAACATAGCTTAGCCTTTTGTTAGTCACCCTGTCATCTCAGATTTTGAAAATATGCTTCACAGCCAAAGCAAGACAAGCATTTGTGTAAGTTTATTGATAGCCTAGCATAGCATTATGTCCAGCTAGCAGTAGGCAACTTGGTCACGAAAATCAGAAAAGCAATCAAATTAAATTGTTTACCTTTGATGAGCTTCAGATGTTTTCACTCACGAGACTCTCAGTTAGATAGCAAATGTTCTTTTTTTCCCCAAAATATTATTTTTGTAGGCGAAATAGCTCCGTTTGTTCTTCACATTTGGCTGAGAAATCGACCGGAAATTGCGGTCACGACAACTCCGAAAAATATTCCAAATTAGCTCCATAATATCGACAGACACATGGCAAACGTTGTTTATAATCAACCCTCAAGGTGTTTTTAAAATATCTATTCGATAATATATCCACCGGGACAATTGGCTTTTCAGTAGGACCAAGAGGAAAAATGGCTACCTCTGTATTTTACGCAAGAATCACTCTGAGAGCCATCAGGTGACCACTTATGCTCATTCTTCAACATAAAGGCGTGAAACTACGTCAAAATGCTGTAGACACCTTGGGGAATAAGTAGAAAAAGTAATCTGGTTGATAGCCCATTCACTGCTCAATAGGGACGCATCTAAACGCAGAGCTTTCAAAACATGAGTCACTTCCTGATTTGGATTTTTCTCAGGCTTTCGCCTGTAATATCAGTTATGTTATTCTCACAGACAATACTTTTCCAGTTTTGGAAACTTTAGAGTGTTTTCTATCCTAAGCTGTCAATTATATGCATATTCTAGCATCTTGTCCTGACAAAATAGCCTGTTTACTTTGGAAGCGTTATTTCTCCAAAAATGAAAATACTGTCCCCTAGTTACAAGAAGTTTTAACCTGTCCAATAAGAAGTGCTCATTTTAGTTTTCTGATAAAAATTGTTTTGCTACGGTGTGCTCAATTGAACGCGAGCCAGCCCAGATTTTCAAAATCAGGTCACCAACCCAGAACACCTAACGGACATGGGGTTGATGCAGAACCCTACCATTTCCGCGGTGTCTTCATCAGAGGAGTGGTGAACATTGATCCATTCTCCGTCCTCATCATCATCATCACCACCACTGATACTACTGGCACTCTCCCAGCCATCTAGAGATGAAGAGGAAACGCAGAGGAAGAAATTATCAAAAAATAAATAAAAATAGGTTTAAATATTGTTTCACACAAAACATCATCTATTGCATCTTGGAAATACAGTCCTTGATAAATCCAAAATGAGAGTCCTTACAGCAAAAACCAAACAAGTAAAAGTTTCCAGTTGTATAATGACTATACACGATCAAATCCTTACCACCATCCCCCTCTTCTCCCTCCTCTTTCTCCTCCACCTCCAGAACCTCTGCTCCAGGGATGTAGGTCTTGGCCCCCATCTCGCCATAGTCCTGGATCTTAGCCTCGGTAGACAACTCTGTGGGTCGACCCTAGTAAACAACGCAATGGTTAAGTTATCAGTTAGCGCAGCCTCCATGACATTTCACAGCACCTCAGCCCTGGGGGGACTTTCACACAGAGGAACCACCTAGCATACCTCAGCCCTGAGAGGACTACCACACAGAGGAACCACCTAGCATACCTCAACCCTGAGAGGACTTCCACACAGAGGAGGAGGAGCCTAGCATACCTCAGCCCTGAGGGAACTTCCACACAGAGGAACCACCTAGCATACTTCAACCCTGAGAGGACTTCCACACAGAGGAGCCTGGCATACCTCAACCCTGAGAGGACTTCCACATAGAGGAGGAGGAGCCTAGCATACCTCAGCCCTGAGAGGACTTCCACATAGAGGAGGAGCCTAGCATATGGGCGAGGGAGGGAAAAACATGACGATGTTGAGATCATTTTAAATGTATATTACATTGGTCTCAGCAACATACCCTGTCTCTCTTATGCAGCATCTTTGGATCCAGGCTTCTGAAGAGCTGAATGAGTCCTCTGGCAGACATCATCACATCTAATAAAAAATAATAAAAAAGACATTTAAATAACCCTCATTGAAACCATTTGAATTGTTTTAATTATGACACGTGATGAATAATTTCTTGTAGCCACATGGTTAAAGAGAAAAATAATCAAAACAGACATGTTAGCCTACTTCCTGTAAGTACAGACTACTTACTCTTGTCTTTGTGCATCTTGTACTGAGCCAGGTCCTGAAGCAGCTCTTCTGTGATGGCTAGGGGACAACGAGCTGCCACCTCCTTGATGGCATTGATGCTGTACAAAGCAAGTCGCACACTCTGTTACTCCACATATCCATGTTAATAACCAATAACTGATGCTGTACAAATCTCAACTGTATACAACAGTGTTATATACGGTATCCATGGTAACAATCACATGCAGAATGTGAATGACTTTACAATGGCCATCCAACCAGGTTACAGAGGAATCATAGGTGTGAGTGACTCCCTTACCCAACACACATCACCTCTCCCGAGTTCCTGTCTGTCACAAAGTTATTGGCTATGGTCATGATGACCGGCTGGATGATCTCAGGTGGAACGAGTTGATGGGAGGACTGGGCAGCACACAGTAGTATCTTGGTGACCTCTGGAGAAGAAAGAAGAACAAATTTTATTTTCAACTCGGGAGTTCTATTAAAAAAACTCAACATGACTAATTGCACGCTTGTTTTCAATGACTGAGCTGAGCCCTTTCTTAGAACATACCTCTTTGATGGGGCTGGGAGAAGAAAAACCCCACTGTACAGTCTTCACTGACATTTTCAACCTCTCCCTGACCGAGTCTGTAATAGCTACACGTTTCAAGCAGACCCCCATAAGTCCCTGTGTCCAAGAAAGCGAAGGTAACCTGCCTAAATGACTACTGCCCAGTAGCACTCACGTCGGTAGCCATGAAGTGTTTTGAAAGGCTGGTTATGGCTCACATCAACACCATTATCCCGGAAACACTAGACTCACTCCAATTACTGCTGTTGCTTAGAGCTTACCTCTTTGATGGGGCTGAATGAACCGCTGTACGAAGGGGTAGTAGTTGAAGAGAAAGAGCTGTGGGAAGAATAGAAATAACAACGTGAATGTCCATTTTTTTTTTTTTTTTTACATTGTAGAATAATTGCACTGTTCATATCATTTTCTTACCTCATGAATCCCAACTAGTCGGGATATTAGTTCCATCATCATGATCTTCACCTCAAAACGCTCATTAGAGTCTTCCAACTGCTTTAGTAGCTTCTCTGAAAAGTCTGTGCAAAATATTTAATATTTCTTAGAAAAAAAAACCCAGAATAGAGCGACATAAAATAAGTTCCAGATATTGTTTAGTTTATAAGCGTGTGCTTTCGAGGGTGACCATACATACCTTGAGGATCATGAATCAAGTGGATGGCAGAAAAATTGAAAACCTCTACCTTCTTCTTCTTCTTATGTTTCTGTGAATCATCAAGATTTATTAACTAACAACCAAACAACAAAAACAATTGCCAGTTAAAGTCTATCTTCAGCCAAAGAAAAAAAAAAAACACACAAGACTCTCAGCGTACCTTAAGGACCTTCATGGCCTTCTCCATCTTCTTCTTGTTCTTGGATGTCTTCCTCCCTGTAGAGTACCTCACCATCAGGTCTCTAGCCGACGGACCTTCCTCCTGGAGATAAGAGACTGGCTTAGACCTGACAGAGCAAGGAGTCTCTCCTCCAATCAAATCAAAATGCCCCCCCCCCCACACAATGTGGTGTGGTGAACACATGCCTCCGATTCTGAATCACTCTCCCTCTTCTCATCTTCATCTTTGCCCAGGAAGAACTTCATGCCTGCCACGAGGATCTTTGTGACTTTGGAGAAACATGCTGTCGTGATCACGTTAACAGTTTTGGCGTCATTCCTGTGACGGTAAACAAGGAAATAAAATAATATGTATATCAGGCGTCGTGTTTTTGAAGATTCTTAGCACAGAGCCAAGGCACGTGACTTACCAGATGTTCCTCTTGTACAACTCAATCATGACATCGAGCGAGATCTTGGCTGCTAGAGGATTGCTGTCTCTCAGCATGGTGTACATGAAGTTCTGTAATGTTGTGTTGACTTTGTTGTTCTTGTGTTTGGAGTTGATGTTTTTTATGTCATGGACAATGTGCGAGTACAGCGTCTGGGAAGAGATGAACAGGAGACTAAGCGAGAGGCAGACCACAGAAATGGAATAACAATATCGGTGTGCAGAGAGACAGAGACACTCCGGGCTCACCTTCCTGAGGAGCTTGTCGTGACAGCGCAGCAACTCAAAGAACAGCTCCAGGAGACCGGTGGGATTAATCAGATCTTTGTTCCTCAGCAGAATCAGGGCTTTGCAGAATGTCTGAGCGAGTGAGAAACACGCAAATAAAAAAACAAACAACACATTAAATACACTTATTTTTAACCTGCTGACAAGGGTGAGAAAATATCTGTTGATGATTTGTTCCCTTACCATCCGTAGATCAGGCTCGAGGACTGTATGATGATTCATAAGGATTTCAGTCAACTCCTGTGGGAAGGAGGCAAGTTGCTGTAGATAGCAGTGTCCAACCTGGAACAGTACAATAATGGATTTAGTTTGATAGCTTCCCATCAGGACTCACATCAGCAGTGTATTTGTGTCTACAGTTGGTGATCTATAAATAATGGACAGTTTTCTAATAAGATCCACAAATACAGCAGGCCTACAGACATTTCCTGATTTGAGATTCAACCCCCAACTAGGGTAATCATGTGACATTTATATTTAAGTTTCTGTTTTTTTTATATCCAAATGATTGTTAATATATTGAATTTGGCATACTATTTAAAGGACTAGATGTGAGAGTGATGATCGTACCTGAGCAAGGAACATGACCAGATCGGCCAGCTCCTTGTTGGGTTTGTCAGGCTGGAGTTTGAAGATCTGGACATTGGACTGGTAGTGTCGATATTGTTGCAGGAACTGTAGATTAGAAATTAAAACGATCTTCGTGAAAAACACGTCAGCAGGAATTGACATCGCCTCTGCCTCTCCCGATTCAGAGTTTGGACTGGATAAACGTCCACTCTCGTCTCTAATATATAGGGTCCAAAATTTTGAACAGTCCCTTTATAAATCAGAAGAATGTTGACTTAATCTGAATTTACTCCATCTGTTGTCCGCTGATTTCGTCCTTATAACCAGCGCGGTATTACAGTCTGATGTATTACTACTATGACATAGCTAGCTAGCTAAATAGTCACTGACTGTATCAAATATGTAACCAGGCCTACGAAGCTCTTCATCACGCATACAGTGAAACAGTAAGTTCAGTTATTTTAACATTAAATGTTCAGTCTTCGCTCGTCCCATAGCGATAGCGTGTGAGTATTTTGCCCGACTCGTTGCTGTACCCGTCTTGTCAGCATGTGTCCCACGTTGGATGGTATCCGTAAATCGGTAGATAGTTCTGATGGAAACATTGTCGTTTGCGTCGCCAAGCAGTTCCCAAGACAACATTAATTAAATCCAATTGTTTGATGCCAACACCCCCCCCCCCACACTCCAAATCAAAACCAAACATGGATGTCAATGTTTGCGCTCACACGCTCCATTCTACTTCCTGTCCACTGCAGCATGTATTGCGATAGACAGGCAAACAGGTGTGAAACAACAACAGGTGCGTGATTAGAATCTGTTTGTTTTGATTTGAAGGGGGTGGTAACATTAAATAATTGGATTTAATACTTTCTTTGGCACTGCTTGGCAATGCAAAGGACAATGTTTCCATTAGAACTAGCCTAGGCACTGGTCGTCACTAGTTACCACAGCCACAAAGTCATAAACCCTGCCTATTTACATTTTACATTACATTTAAGTCATTTAGCAGACGCTCTTATCCAGAGCGACTTACAAATTGGTGAATTCACCTTCTGACATCAGTGGAACAGCCACTTTACAATAGTGCATCTAAATCATTTAAGGGGGGGGGTGAGAAGGATTGCTTTATCCTATCCTAGGTATTCCTTGACGAGGTGGGGTTTCAGGTGTCTCCGGAAGGTGGTGATTGACTCCGCTGTCCTGGCGTCATTTCTACCATTTATCTCGTTAAAATCTCATTTTAAACCTAACCTCAGCTCTCAAACTTCAGGCGGGATTCTGCCTGCTCCCTACAGTTATCAGCCATTCGCGTCGCCCACAACTGCCTCATGGGAACTACTTTTCTAAACATCAGTATGTTACCATGGTTACTCCGCGATATCAGTCTGAAAGTAGTCGCTGTAAAAAAAAAAAGACGCATTAGTCTCTACAAGCCAGAATGTTGAATAAAACGATAAACTTTAACGGTTGTCTGTGCTGTTGGTTCTTTTGGCAGTAGGAAGTGGAGATAAAATGTCCACAGGAAAGTATTATTAGCCCAACATTTTGGTGTGCAGGTAAGTATATGGCTGTGTCGGCTTGTAAATCCAGTGAATATTTTCCATTCACGTGATGCACAACATGTAAACAATAGCCGAATGTATCCAAATGTCAACCGAATCGCGTTTCCTCACAATCAGCTAGAAGTGTTTGTCAGCTCTGGGATTTGAACTTGCAACCTTTCGGTTACTAGTCCAATGCTCTGACCACCAGGCTACCCTGACGCCCCCGCCTGTAGGGAACTGTTTCCCCACAGTTCTGTTAAAAACGGAGGGCAGGTTGTCTTTTGAGGGGCCGTTCTTGGAATGTTCATAAGTACAGTCGTGGCCAACATTTTGATAATGACTCAAATATTACTTTTCAAAGTCTGCTGCCTCAGTTTGTATGATGGCAATTTGCATATACTCCAGAATGTTATGAAGATTGATCCGATGACTTGCAATTAATAGCAAAGTCCCTCTTTGCCATGCAAATGAACTGAACTCCCCAGACCTTAATCGCACTGAGAACTTGTGGACAAACAAAACCCCACAAATTCTGACAAACTCCAAGCATTGATTATGCAAGAATGGGCTGCCATCAGTCAGGATGTGGCCCAGAAGTTAATTGACAGCATGCCAGGGCGGATTGCAGAGGTCTTGAAAAAGAAGGGTCAACACTACAAATATTGACTCTTTGCATCAACATGTAATTGTCAATAAAAGGCTTTGACACTTGTGAAATGGGTGTAATTATACTTATGTATTCCATAGTAACATCAGGCAGACTTTGTGAAAATTTATATTTGTGTCATTCTCATAACTTTTGGCCACGACTGTAGGAACACTCCGAATTGCGGACTGCAGTTGCACACTATTGCCGCATCCAGCCACGGGTGTGCAACTTAAGTTTTCCGAAAATGTGATGGAAAATTGTGTTTTATTAAGATCGTGCACACCCCACACCCCCCGGCGGGTCGCCATTAAAGCTATGCCTTTAAAGCTTGAATGGAGGATGCGTTATGTACGAGCCGGTTCATGGGGGACTAGTGTATTATCCGGAATGCACATCAATCAAAGACATGCAGATCTAGAGGCTACGTCAAAACCGTCTACGGAAAACATACCGTCCAACGCGGGACACGTGCTGCTAAAAGATGTACAACGGGTCGGGCGATGTCTCGCAAGCTGTGTCGCTATTGACTGCAATTAGGCACAGTTTATTAATACATTAGATAATGAATAAAGTCTGTCTAAAACTGGCCTAAGATAGAACTAGATAGCTAGCTAGCGTTAGCTATATAGTAATGCGATCAAATATAGTCATTTCTAGCTAATTAACGTTAGCAATATAGTTATATGATTCATTACTTCATCAATTGATCCCACAACATAGTTTACTTGCTAATGTTAGTTCCATGTAAAGCAGATAACTAGCAAGTTAGCCAACTAGTTTGTTTACTAGTCAAACTAACGTTAGCTAGTTGGCATGCGTTACCTAGCTACGTTTTATACACTCACTTCTTCCGTGTACGACTGTGGATCTCTCTTGATCAGGTTCTGCAATTGCGGCAGATTGGTTGGCAATTTGTTGTTGTGTCGACCGGACATTATTTTATTCATTTTCGGTATAAAAAGAAATGTCTATATTATAAATATGTTATCAAAATACCAACGTGGCTCACTGGTAGATCGCCATTTTTTCCAGACTCAGAACGGAACGTAACGAAGGACAAACGAAGTGGCAGTGAAACGCGTTGCCAAAAGCCAGTGAATTCGGAGGAAATCAAATATTGCCGACAGTAGGCACTAGTGTTGTGCAAAGAAGAATATTGAAATCAAGGTCCTTACATAACCCACTTAAAAAATGTTACATTATGATATAGAACCATATGCAATACAGTACTGTTTTGAACATCTAGATGGGAAATCATCATAAGCCACACCCAAATCAAATGTATAACCGATGGCTGATGGCATACATCAGATTCTGGCCTATTGAAACAGACAGAGCAGACCCCCCCCACCTCCCCAAACCTCCCTGCTGCACACCTGAACCTTAGTTAGATTTGGATTGTGGTCGGTGATGTACATGTGAGGACATTTGAATAGGTTGATCTAATCTAATTTTATTTGTTACATGCGCCAAATGCTATAATAATATTTTGAAGATAAATACACAATTGAGAGGATGAGAGGACTGAAAACTAGAGTACAAATGGTCAATAGGGAATTGTAAATAGGAGTTGTGTTTCAGTTCAACATCTGTTTAGAATCTGTGGAATGTCACTCCTGAACTCAGGGCGACGTGTGCTATGCTCTGTACATTGAGTCAGGAGCAGGATACTTGTTATTTGGCCGTTGGCCAGTTGTACTGCAAGGACTTGTGATTGGTCAACCCCAGGCTAGGGTGGGGGGTTAAATGGAATCCTATTCCTTTGTTCAGTGTAGAAAAGCTGAGGACAGGGGAGACTGAACATCTATCTCCCAGCATAACATCTTGATTTGTCCTCTCTGAATAAACCTATTTTTTTCCCCCTGATTTGCTTTGGAGTTTGTGTTATTGAAGAATAACATAATTTGCTAACATTACTTACAAGCCCTTAACCAACAATGCAGTTCAAGAAATAGTTAAGAAAATATTTACTAAATAAACTAAAGTAGAAAATATCAATAACGAGGCTATATACTGGGGGTCCTGGTACCGAGTCAATGTGCAGGGGTACAGGTTAGTCGAGGTCATTTGTACATGTAGGTCGAGGAATCGATTCTCAATTACAACATGGTCCTAGAAATATAAAGCCTCCTACTTTCATATCTCATCAAAATACACACTTAAGTGTTGCTTTTGTCCAGCTCCTTGCGCGAGCCAGATGTGTATAGCCATAACGGACCTTTTTGTAAACTTATTTAACCTTTTCTGCAGCTTTTGAGACACGGTTCAATCCCAACCCCCGGGCACTACTTCTTGACTAATTAAAACTCTAAACAATCACAATACAATAACTATTGGTCGCTATTATGGATTATTATTCTGATATGTATTCATTATAGAATTATCAGTTTATTCATGTTTATTTTCACTCTAGCATTGTCGGGCCTAGATATCGCCAATCCTAAAAGCATACATAAAATAAACAATTACAATTTAGTTACATAATGTGTGTGTGCATGTTGTTTAATTTTTCCTCGTTGGCCACCCATCTCTGCTTTTCTGCTTCACAAAAAGCTGAGGTCTGGAATTCCCTCCAGGTCATCCCTCTCTATTCATTGCTCTTGGTTGCCGGAAAACTCACCCTGAATTGAATATCTCTGCTCTATCAATCGCTACATAAATTAATTGTGGGGAAGAAACGTCCCCGTTTGGCTGGAGCAATGTGAAAGAGTAGCCAGGGAATGGCCTTGGTACGTATAAAAAAAAATATTTTTGCAGGACAATAAATATATTTGCCTAAATATGTGAGGGCTGTTGGGGCCCTGTTTCTGCTCGAGATGACCAAACCTGCACACACGCCCAGAGGGTTGCAGGTCTGCCGACTTCCTTTTGGTCACTCATTTTAATCAGAGAAATATCCAATAAACCAAAGACGTTGCTTTTTCTGTGAATGTACTTTATTTCACACAATCCTCAAAGAAAATGGAGCATACATAAAATAAACTAGTTATTAACATTTATTTACATTGAGTCGAGTGTGTGCAGTGGTGTAAAGTACTTAAGTAAAAATACTTGAAAGTACAATTTAAGTAGTCTATTTGGGTATCTTTACTTTACTAATTATATTTTTAACAACTGTTACTTCACTATATTCCCAAAGAAAACAATGTACTTTTTACTCCATACATTTTCCCTGACACTCAGCAGTAGGGATGACCAGGGATGTTCTCTGTTTAGTGAGTCCTCCAGATCAGAGGCAGTAGGGATGCCCAGGGATGTTCTCTGTTTAGTGAGTCCTCCAGATCAGAGGCAGTAGGGATGACCAGGGATGTTCTCTGTTTAGTGAGTCCTCCAGATCAGAGGCAGTAGGGATGACCAGGGATGTTCTCTGTTTAGTGAGTCCTCCAGATCAGAGGCAGTAGGGATGACCAGTGATGTTCTCTGTTTAGTGAGTCCTCCAGATCAGAGGCAGTAGAGATGACCAGGGATGCTCTCTTGATAAGTCTGTGAATTGGACTATTTTCTGTCCTGCTAAGCATTCAAAATGTAACGAGTACTTTATTTGAATGCTTAGCAGGACAGAAAACGGTCCAATTCACACACTTATCAAGAGAACATCCCTAGTCATCTCTACTGCCTCACTAAATGCCCACAAATGCTTTGTTTGTAAAATGTCTGAGTGTTGGAGTGTGACCTTGGCTATCCGTACAGTAGGGCAAAAAAGTATTTAGTCAGCCACCAATTGTGCAAGTTCTCCCACTTAAAAAGATGAGAGAGGCCTGTAATTTTTTATCATAGGTACACTTAAACTATGACAGACAAAATGAGAAAAAAAATCACATTGTAGGATTTTTAATTAATTTATTTGCAAATTATGGTGGAAAATAAGTATTTGGTCACCTACAAACGAGCAAGATTTCTGGCTCTCACAGACCTGTAACTTCTTCTTAAGAAGCTCCTCTGTCCTCCACTCGTTACCTGTATTAATGGCACCTGTTTGAACTTGTTATCAGTATAAAAGACACCTCTCCACAACCTCAAACAGTCACACTCCAAACTCCACTATGGCCAAGACCAAAGAGCTGTCAAAGGACACCAGAAACAAAATTGTAGTCCTGCACCAGGCTGGAAAGACTGAATCTGCAATAGGTAAGCAGCTTGGTTTGAAAAAATCAACTGTGGGAGCAATTATTAGGAAATGGAACAGTTAATCAATGGTTACCCAGACTCCGCTTTGTTTTTACACTGCTGCTGTTAGGTTAGATTACTCGTTGGTTATTACTGCATTGCCGGAACTGGAAGCACAAGCATTTCTCTACACTCACATTAACATCTGCCCACCATGTGTATGTGACAAATAAAATTTGATTTGATTTGATCAACCTATTCAAATGACCTCACGTGTACATCACCGACCACAATCCAAATCTAAATAAGGTTCAGGAGTTTGGGGAGGGGGGTGGTCTGCTCTGTCTGTTTCAATAGGCGAGAATCACGTTGTCACTGTTATTTTGTTTGCAAGTTGGGATGTGTGATGTCATGTTTTTGTGAAGAGCCTTTTTTTGGAGGAGCTGCGTGGCAAATTGAATGTGGTGATCATGTGATGACGGTGGGCCTTTAATGAAGTAATGTAGCTCCAGCAGGTATATCTCTCTGGTCACCCCCAAAGCCAATTCTTCCTTTGGCCGCCTTTCCTTCCAGTTCTCTGCTGCCAATGACTGGAACGAACTGCAAAAATCACTGAAGCTAGAGACTCATATCTCCCTTACTAGCTTTAAGCACCAGCTGTCAGAGCATCTCACAGATCACTACACCTGTACATAGCCCATCTGTAAATAGCCCATCCAACTACCTCATCCCCATACTGTATTTATTTATTTATCTTGCTCCTTTGCACCCCAGTATCTCTACTTGCTCATTCATCTTCTGCAAATCTACCATTCCAATGTTTAATTGCTATATTGTATTTACTCCGCCACCATGGCCTATTTATTGCCTTTACCTCCCTTATCTCACCTCATTTGCACACAGTGTATATAGACTTATTTTTCTACTGTGTTATTGACTGTATGTTTGTTTTACTCCATGTGTAACTCTGTGTCGTTGTATGTGTCAAACTGCTTTGCTTTATCTTGGCCAGGTCACAGTTATAAATGAGAACTTGTTCATAACTAGCCTACCTGGTTAAATAAAGGAGAAATAATGTACTCTCAAAAGGAAAGCCATGTTTACAGAGCAAAATAAACCTATGAAAATGATCTGGCAGTATAGGTCCTCTGTAGATTAATTCATCCCTTCACTATGCCAGCCTGTTCCTGTCATCTGTGTGTGTGTGTGTGTGTGTGTGTGTGTGTGTGTGTGTGTGTGTGTGTGTGTGTGTGTGTGTGTGTGTGGGGGGGCCTGGTAAATTGAGAAACTGCTCCATCAGTTTTGGGGTTGGGACTGGGAGGAAGGCAGGCAGGCAGGCAGGCAGGGAAGTCTACCCCCTTGTTGCTTTATAATGGAGGCTATAGAAGGGTCCAGCAGCAGGGGTCTTAGTCCATCAGGGCCTTTACTGTCAATCTTGAGATGTATTTCAACAGATAAATATAATTGTTACTATGAGGGGCAAAGAATTAGGTAGTGTAACTCTTTCAAATTCTGTCATTGTAATGTAATCTCCACCCGGCACAGCCAGAAGAGGACTGGCCACCCCTCATAGCCTGGTTCCTGGTTTTGGCCTTTCTAGGGAGGTTTTCCAAGCCACCATGCTTCTACACCTGCATTGCTTGCTGTTTGGGGTTTTAGGCTGGGTTTCTGTACAACACTTTTATTAGCTGATGTACGAAGGGCTATATAAATACATTTGATTTGATTTGGGTGTAAAAAGGTTTGTATGTATGTGGGTCGTTACCTGGGTTTCTCACAAGGTTGCTGAATGGAGGGAGGTTTCTGGAGCTCCTGCATGGGCTCGAGGTTCACCCAACGCTAGGGGGGAGGGTAAGAATGAGGAATGTGGAGGTTTAGTGTACCGATACCATGAAATTATAAAAAGACAACTATTCATCGACTGCATAGGATCCATCTCCTACAGACTTTGTTATAACTCACTTTGAGGTCGGATGCAATTCTACCTGATATTCCTGCCATCAGTTTTTCACTTACCTAGGTCTCTTCTCACTTGTGATTGCACAAGTTCCTCAGTTGTTGGTGGAGGAATAGGGGGGTAGGAGTCCAGGTCTTCTAGGGTCTTCGGGCCTTAGGGTTCTTCTCCTTGGCATCCCTCATCAGATGCCAACCACTTCCTCAAAATCTTGCATTGGAGGTCCAGAATGTATCCATATGTCTTCTAGGTTTAGCTTCTTTTTTACAGTTTTCTATAGCTATAAACGAACAAAATTTGAGAGTGTGCATCGTGTTTTAAAATACAAAACATTTACATTCAAGGACAATTTGTAAGGTCACAGATCTTGCAATCTGAGTACAACAGAAAAAAAAATCAAGTTGCGGCATCATCTCCCTCGATGGTTTAGAGAAAGGAGATTGGATGGTTTACAATCCTGTACACTGCAAATACACATAGAAGTTCCTGTTTATATTCAATGACTAAATATTTATTGCATCCCATGTCCTTGCCTACTCCTCAATCCTATGGTAGAAGAGGGTCCAGAGTCACTCCCCCCTCTGACCCTCTTCTCCAATAGGTTCTGAAAAGGAGGCAAGGAGAGAGAATGTAAGCAATTCGGGAAATATTCACTTAGAAAGACCATGTGTTTGGTCAACGTGTGAGTTTAAAAAAACAGATGCGTGGGGCAGACTTGAAGTTCTGTTGTTCAAAACTTCCTTCTCGAGCCTATTGACTTCAAATAGAGTGGGGGCTTTCGTCTTGGTTCCCTCTGTGTTCTGCCTGGCTGCTCTGTCCTTGTGGAAGTTGTAGTCTAGTGCTGCCAGCAGTGTTCTGGCCTCATAGACTGGTGGTGAAAAGGAAAAACGCTTGCTGGTGTACATCAGAATATGGTTCTGCTAGGAATCAAGATCAGCTAACCTACAAAGCATTACATGGGCTTGCTCCTACCTATCGCTCTGATTTGGTCCTGCCGTACATACCTACACGTACGCTACGGTCACAAGACGCAGGCCTCCTAATTGTCCCTAGAATTTCTAAGCAAACAGCTGGAGGCAGGGCTTTCTCCTATAGAGCTCCATTTTTATGGAACGGTCTGCCTACCCATGTCAGAGACGCAAACTCGGTCTCAACCTTTAAGTCTTTACTGAAGACTCATCTCTTCAGTGGGTCATATGATTGAGTGTAGTCTGGCCCAGGAGTTGGAAGGTGAACGGAAAGGCTCTGGAGCAACGAACCACCCTTGCTGTCTCTGCCTGGCCGGTTCCCCTCTTTCCACTGGGATTCTCTGCCTCTAACCCTATTACAGGCGCTGAGTCACTGGCTTACTGGGGCTCTCTCATGTGCGCCACCTGAGTGGGTTGATTCACTGATGTGGTCATCCTGTCTGGGTTGGCGCCCCCCCCTTGGGTTGTGCCATGGCGGAGATCTTTGTGGGCTATACTCTGCCTTGTCTCAGCATGCTAAGTTGGTGGTTGAAGATATCCCTCTAGTGGTGTGGGGGCTGTGCTTTGGCAAAGTGGGTGGGGTTATATCCTTCATGTTTGGCCCTGTCCGGGGGTGTCCTCGGATGGGGCCACAGTGTCTCCTGACCCCTCCTGTCTCAGCCTCCAGTATTTATGCTGCAGTAGTTTATGTGTCGGGGGGCTAGGGTCAGTTTGTTATATCTGGAGTACTTCTCCTGTCCAATTCGGTGTCCTGTGTGAATCTAAGTGTGCGTTCTCTAATTCTCTCCTTCTGTCTTTCTTTCTCTCTCTCGGAGGACCTGAGCCGTAGGACCATGCCCCAGGACTACCTGACATGATGACTCTTTGCTGTCCCCAGTCCACCTGGCCGTGCTGCTGCTCCAGTTTCAACTGTTCTGCCTTATTATTATTCAACCATGTTTGTCATTTATGAACATTTGAACATCTTGGCCATGTTCTGTTATAATCTCCACCCGGCACAGCCAGAAGAGGACTGGCCACCCCACATAGCCTGGTTCCTCTCTAGGTTTCTTCCTAGGTTTTGGCCTTTCTAGGGAGTTTTTCCTAGCCACCGTGCTTCTACACCTGCACTGATTGCTGTTTGGGGTTTTAGGCTGCGTTTCTGTACAGCACTTTGAGATATCAGTTGATGTACGAAGGGCTATATAAATAAATTTGATTTGATCTAAAAACAAGTCATGAGTCATGAAATCAACTAAATAAATCTTCCGTTGGCTGTGTGCATGTCAACCATCACCCTAAGGCAAGGTTTCCTAACGATCACATTAATGCGGAGTTTCCCAACCATCACCCTAATGCAGGGTTCCAACCCTCACCCTAATGCTGGGTTCCCCAAACATCACCCTAAAACAGGGTTTTCTAACCGGTACAACCTACCTGGAGTGTCCTGAAGTACAACCTACCTGGAGTGTCCTGAAGTACAACCTACCTGGAGTGTCCTGAGGTACAACCTACCTGGAGTGTCCTGGAGTACAACCTACCTGGAGTGTCCTGGAGTACAACCTACCTGGAGTGTCCTGAGGTACAAGGTGTCAAGTGCTCAGAGGCATGGCCAAGGTCAAGAAGGCTGAAACACAACCACCACTGAATAAGATTCACAAGTTGAAGCGTCAAGATTGGGCAAAGAAATAGCCAAAGACAGATTTTTCAAAGGTTTTATGGACAGATGAAATGAGAGTGACTCTTGATGGACCAGATGTATGAACCCGTGGCTGGATCAGTAATGGACAAAGGGGCACCACTTTGAGTCAGGCACCAGCAAGGTGGAGGAGGGGTACTGGTATGGGATGCTATCATTAAGGATGAGGCAGTTGGACCTTTTTGGGTTGAAGATGGACTGAAACTCAACTCCCAAACTTACTGCCAGTTTCTGGAACATTCTTTCTTCAAGCAGTGGTACAGGAAGAAGTCCTCAGCATTCAAGAATGCCATGATCTTTATGCAGGACAATGCTCCATCACCTGCATCCACGTACTCCACTGCTTGGCTAGCCAGCAAGGGCCTTAAAGATGCCCGAATAATGACCTGGCCCGGTTCCTCACCTGACTTAAATCCTTTTGAGAACTTGTGGGCCCTTCTCAAATGTGAGATTTACAGAGAGGGAAGACAATACACCTCTTTGAACTGCATTTGGGAGGTTCTTCAGCGAAAGTTGATTATGAACAGATCAAGAAAACTGACAGACGCCATGGTAGTTATTGAAAAAAGGGTGGCTATGTTGGTCACTGAATATTTTTGAAAGGCCAAAAAATGTTATTTAGTTTTGTGATTTTGTGTCACTTATTTGTTACACTTACTCTAAAAATTGAGAATAAACAAGTGAGCTGGGAGAAATTATTTTTGTAATTTAGTTGCCTAATAATTGTGCACACTTATATATTCCCCTGAGAAAGACAAAACTCACTTTTCCTTTGTTAAACATTCAGGTTTGAGGTTCAATGACATTTTGGATTGACTGAGAGCATTGTGTTTGTTCAACAATAAAATTAAACCCGAGGAATATAATTTGCCTAATAATTATGCACGGAGTGTACTGCCGAGCACCATTGCAGTTCTTTCACTCTCAAAAAAAAAAAAAAAGGAGATGATCGTGGACTTCAGGAAACATCATAGGGAGCACGCTCCTATGCACAGAGACCAGACAGTAGTGGAGAAGGTGGAAAGTTTTCAGTTCCTCTCTTGGTACACATCACGGACAAACTGAAATGGTCCACCCACACAGACAGTGTGGTGAAGAAGGCGCAATAGCTGATGAAATTTGACTTGTCACCTAAAACCCTCACAAACTTTTACAGATGCACAACTGAGAGCATCCTGTCGGAATGTATCAACGCCTGCACAACGCATCACAGAGGGCAAACTACTCCAGGACACCTACAGCACCCGATGTCCCAGGAAGGCCAAAAATATCATCAAGGACAACAACCACCTGAGCCACTGCCTGTTCACCGTGTTAGGTGCATCAAAGCTGGTACCGAGAGACTGATAAATAGCTTCTATCTCAAGGCCATTCGACTGCTAAACAGCCATCACTAACACAGAGGCTGCTGCCTACATACAGACTTGAAATCATTGGCCACTATAACAAACGGATCACTTTTCACTTTATTAATGCCACTTTAATAATGATGTTGACATATCTTGCATTACTCATCCCATATGTATATATACTTTTTATACCATCTATTGCATCTTGCCTATGCCACTCGGTCATTGCTCATCCATATATTTATATGTACATATTCTTATTCCATCCCTTTACTTAGAGTTGTGTGTATTAGGTAGTTGTTGTGGAATTGTTAGATTACTTGTTGATATTGCTGCACTGTCGGAACTAGAAGCACAAGCATTTCGCTACACTCGAAATAACATCTGTTAACCATGTGTATGTGACCAATAAAATTGAATTTGATTTGATTTTGAAACAGAGAAATGCACATCAAACGTTAGCTAGCCGCCAACTCAAAATATAAGCAGTTTCTAAATTACTGTCAAAAACACACATGCTTATGTCAATATCCTGACTGGTTTTAGTTCGTAAAAAACGATGTACATCCTAGTTATGTAAGGTTTGACGCTGGTAGACGAGAAGCAAGTGTGAACATTTAATAGGCAACAGATATGGAACAGGACAGCCCCTGGACATGAACACATAATGACATTAATGGTACATTTCTTCTCTTCCATAAGACACCCTTTTCTGCAAATAGAGATCTTCCAACTTATGTCCGTACCTGAGAGTAAACATCATTGATCATTATTGAGCACAAAAGAAGACTAATCACGCTCCCCTGCCATGTACCGTTATCCACCAAGTAACTGCCTGATAGACTTCCCCACCCTCACCTGGAAAGACCTTTCAAACAGGAAGTCCTTTATCCAGTTGTACCTTCTTCCTCCTACTCCCAAAACATCAAGCTTGATTAGCAACCCCTCCGTCCAAATCATATCGTACACCTTGTCCACATAAAAAAAGACAGCCACAACCGTCTCCTTATTCACCAGGGCCTTCCTGACCTCTTCTTCTACACGGGGCACTGGGTCCATAGTTCCTCTCCCCTTCCTCAACGCACTCTGATGTGGCGATACTAACCCCTTGCTATCCAAAAAGTAGGTTAGTCTCTCCGTGATCAAACGTTCCATAATCTGACATACATGAGATGTTAGGGCTATTGGCCTCGTTTGGTCCTGCCCAGGCTTCCGGATCGGCACCTTTCCAGGTTGCTCCTTTCTCAATCTCTTTCTCCCCCTCTGACAGATTATCTGAACTATTTGTATTTATTATGGATTTCCATTAGTTCCTGCCAAGGCAGCAGCTACTCTTCCTGGGGTCCAGCAAAATTAAGGCAGTTACTGTATATACAATTTGAAAAACATAATACATTTCACAACAGATTTCACAACACATTAAGTGTGTGGCTTCAGGCCACTACTCTACTACCACTTTACGGAATTGAAATTTAAAATGCTTGTCTTTCATAATTTGGTCAGTTTTCCATGGAAGTGTAGGTTCAGAATTTGTTGTTGGCATGTCATGCCAAAGTTTGCTAATATTGCCAATGAAAACACATTCAAGTAATTGGCAATGGGTTTGTGATGAATGAGCCATCTGATGGATCCGAGTTTGCAATTTTTGGCCAAAAGTTAATTTAAAAGTAAAAAAAAAAGCTTAATTCAATCATATAATGTATCTTGTTTCATAGTACAGTTTCTTCTTTTTTTTCAATTCAGTCACATCATTTCTCAATTTGCAGTATGTTTGCCTATTGGCTGTGAGGCCAGAATGATTTGCCATTCCTTTTGCCTCATCCCTCTTAACCATGCAATTTTTCAATTCCTAATCAATCCACAGGGATTTAACTTTTATTTATACTTTTTTTCACCCCCTTTTTCTCCCCAATTTTGTGATATCCAATTGGTAGTTACGATCTTGTCTCATCGCTGCAACTCCCCAACAAACCTGTTGGAATGTATCAACGCCTGCACAACGCATCACCAAGGGCAAACTACTCCAGGACACCTACAGCACCCGATGTCCCAGGAAGGTCCAAAAATATCATCAAGGACAACAACCACCTGAGCCACTGCCTGTTCACCGCGTTAGGTGCATCAAAGCTGGGACCGAGAGACTGATAAATAGCTCCAATTGGTAGTTACGATCTTGTCTCATCGCTGCAACTCCCCAACAAACTTGAGAGAGGTGAAGGTTGAGAGTCATGCATCCTCCGAAACATGACCTGCCAAGCCACGCTGCTACTTAACGCACTGCTCACTTCACCAGGAAGCCAGCCAATGTGTCGGAGGAAACACTGTTCAACTGATGACTGAGGTCAGCTTGCATGTGCCCGGCCCGCCACAAGGAGTCGCTAGAGCACGATGAGCCAAGGAAATCCCCCCCGGCCAAACCCTCCCCTAACCCGGACGACGCTGGAACAATTGTGCGCTGCCCCATGGGGCTCTCATGGGGCAGTCATCATGTGACACAGCCCGGGATCAAACCCGAGGCTGTAGTGGTGCCTCAGCACTGCGATGGGGATTTAACGATTTTTATCGTCATTTTCTTAATGAATGTATGCTTATTAGTAACTGGAATATGCAATGTCATATATGTGTCAAGTGCAGCGTCTAGTTGCTCTTTATTACACACCACAGACCAGCAAATATTCTTTACATCTTGAACATAGGAATCACTACAAAACTTATTGTGTGACCTCATACACTATATTAGGCACAGCCTTTAGAATGTTGGTTTTCCTAGATAAGGCTACTATATTGTGATCACTACATCTGATGCCTGTGGATGCTGCTTTAGAGCATATTTCAGATTTCATTAGCAAAGATGTGATCAATACAAGTGGATGATTTCATTCCTGTGCTGTTTGTAAATACCCTGGTCGGTTGACTGTTTGAAGCTTTTATTTCAGTGTGCAGCTTGATGAAAACCAGGTAACATTTAGGTCATCGAGAAAATATACCTCTCTGTTAATATCAACTACATTATCAAGCATTTCACCCTTATTATCCATGTACTGACTGTTAGCACATGGTGGTCTATAGCAGCTTCCCACAAGAATGGGCTTAAGGTGAGTGAGCCAGGTGAGCCTTTAGTCATATTACTTCAACAGCATTTGACATTAGATCCGCTTTAAAGGAATATGACTCTAAAAATAAACGGCAACACCTCCACCAAAGGCATTCCTGTCTCTTCTGAAGATGTTGTAACCATGTATTGCAACACTGTATCATGTCTTAAGTGAGTTTCAGAGATAGTCGGTATGTGAATGTTCTGTTATTAGTAAGTCATCGATTTCATGAACCTTAGAATAGATATGTTAATGTGGGCTATTTTTTTTTAGCATGTTTCTGTGATTCTTTATTGTTTTCATTGTTTTACTGGGAGGCTTATCAGAAGTCAACATGACAGAGATATTTATGTTTGAGCTGATAGTGCAAGGTGAGCTGCACACAGTGGACTTCCTGCTAGGGCAAACTGCCTCAGTGCTAACAGTGGACTTCCTGCTAGGGCAAACTGCCTCAGTGCTAACAGTGGACTTCCTACTAGGGCAAACTGCCTCAGTGCTAACAGTGGACTTCCTGCTAGGGCAAACTGCCTCAGTGCTAACAGTGGACTTCCTACTAGGGCAAACTGCCTCAGTGCTAACAGTGGACTTCCTACTAGGGCAAACTGCCTCAGTGCTAACAGTGGACTTCCTACTAGGGCAAACCGCCTCAGTGCTAACAGTGGACTTCCTACTAGGGCAAACTGCCTCAGTGCTAACAGTGGACTTCCTACTAGGGCAAACTGCCTCAGTGCTAACAGTATAAGTCAGGTTCATGGGCACATGAACACTGCATACAGTAGCTGTAGGATCGACAGAGGCATTCAGGGTAGTTCGAGGACACAAATTAGATTACTTACATTCTGACCAGGGGCGCAAATTTTTACTGGGGACGGGGGGAACATCTGAAATTGTATTTTTGTCCTCCCCAGTTGTATCATTGGAATGGGATACAAAACACGGCAATTGTGTGCTTCAGGACCATGCGGATGCCTCCGAGCGGGCTGACAGGCTTTGTGAAAGCAAAGCTTCTGGAAGGCTAACTGGACCAGCACGGGAGAGTTGAGCATAGTGTGGATGTGTTGCACTCTTTCACCGAATTGTAAAAGAAAGCAGAACAGAAACTGGCTACTCTTTAGTTGACTGATGTAGCTGGCAAGGAAACTGCTGTTATACTTAACAGAAAAAAAGTGTTGTTTTTTTGCAGTGCTGACTAGTATTGTAGCTGATGTGTAACGTTAGCTAATGTTTCATTACCTCTCGACTGGGGTGAATGAATAAGGTACATTAGTGAGTGAGTAGCTATCACAGCCAGGTCAGCTCTAGCCTCTAGTTATCTGTCAGATAGCAATATGAGGCTGCTATTTGCAGTTGTTTGTATGGACATGTTTAGTAGCCTTTGTTTATTTTTTACATTTCAGAAGTAAATGAACATGGCAAGCTTTCACCAGTTGATGTTCCGTTAGAGAGAGCTGACCAAAAGTTGGCTTACATTAGCTATTATCTTTGCCTCAATCAAACTAGACCTGAATTAAACGATGAAACCATCGGCCAAACGATTGAAGATTGATATTCTGACTTTTTTTTCAGTGCAATGTGAGTTGCATTAGTCAGTATGGTAATGTGACGTTATTGACCTGTCAGTTTCCCTAGCTAATTCCTTACTTTTCACACTGACACAGTAAAAAACAGCTCTGACGTTACACTGTCATGGTGCACAGTAGAGGTCTGAGCAGGACCGATTTCTTCATCCCACTCCTGCAAGCACCTGCTGGCTTTCTGTCCGACTCCCACCCGCTACTGCAAGAACTGGTCCCAAACCCAACCGCAGTCCCACAATGTTATTTTAGGCATATGTGACGCAGCTCATTTGCCAGCCATGGTTACAGCAATTTTGCGCCCCCTATAGGCAATATCAAATGCGTAAAAATAATAGGTTCAATTTGAAGAGATTCTCAAATGGCCCTTACATTGTATTACTGGGCTATATCAGACAATATGCTAGATGTAGATTGAAGAGAGAGTTGGAGAGATTTGCACTTTATCTTGAGCTATTTTTATAGCCTACCTTTTAGGAGTGGGAAGATTTTCAGATGGAGAAATACGGGTGATCAATATTTAGGCCTATTTCTGGGCTATGTAGTAATCTATAGCCTAATCATAAGCCTATTTAGGAAGTTAATTTCCTTGGAAACATAACTGCCCCGTGCTTCTCCGCCTATGCATACATGGGCCATAGTCTACACTATTTGATTGAGACCACACACACACACACACACACACACATCTCACAGGTATGGCTACTGAACTGAAAGCAGCAAGAATGATGACAGCAACACTTGCTACGTTTTGCATAGTCCTATAGGATATAGCCTACCTTTTAGTGGGACGATTTGCAGGCAGAGACAAATAAATTAGTTAATCCATACTTATTGAAAATGTGCTTTAGATGCCCCCCCAAAAATTGGAGGGCCCCCAGATCCCCTTCCAAGTTATGTCCACCAGTGCAAATAACACTGACAAGTCACAGGCAATCAATCATTTATATAATAATACTCTAATTATTTAAATTTACAATATGTAGAATCTATGAGAATAGAAATGTTGGGAACTTTTATGAAACATCACAGCACAGTTTAAAAATATATGGCAAATCAAAACTGGATGGTCTTCAGAGATAAATGGGAGGGGTTGAATGGAGCTGAATGGTGGGACTGGATGGTCTTCAGAGATAAATGGGAGGGGTTGAATGGAGCTGAAGGGTGGGACTGGATGTCTTCAGAGATAAATGGGAGGGGTTGAATGGAGCTGAAGGGTGGGACTGGAATGTCTTCAGAGATAAATGGGAGGGGTTGAATGGAGCTGAAGGGTGGGACTGGATGTCTTCAGAGATAAATGGGAGGGGTTGAATGGTGCTGAAGGGTGGGACTGGATGGTCTTCAGAGATAAATGGGAGGGGTTGAGTAGAGCTGAAGAGTGGGACTGGATGGTCTTCAGAGATAAATGGGAGGGGTTGAATGGAGCTGAAGGGTGGGACTGGATGGTCTTCAGAGATAAATGGGAGGGGTTGAGTGGTGCTGAAGGGTGGGACTGGATGTCTTCAGAGATAAATGGGAGGGGTTGAATGGAGCTGAAGGGTGGGACTGGATGTCTTCAGAGATAAATGGGAGGGGTTGAATGGAGCTGAAGGGTGGGACTGGATGTCTTCAGAGATAAATGGGAGGGGTTGAATGGAGCTGAAGGGTGGGACTGGATGTCTTCAGAGATAAATGGGAGGGGTTGAATGGAGCTGAAGGGTGGGACTGGATGGTCTTCAGAGATAAATGGGAGGGGTTGAATGGAGCTGAAGGGTGGGACTGGATGGTCTTCAGAGATAAATGGGAGGGGTTGAATGGAGCTGAAGGGTGGGACTGGATGGTCTTCAGAGATAAATGGGAGGGGTTGAATGGAGCTGAAGGGTGGGACTGGATGGTCTTCAGAGATAAATGGGAGGGGTTGAATGGAGCTGAAGGGTGGGACTGGATGGTCTTCAGAGATAGATGGGAGGGGTTGAATGGAGCTGAAGGGTGGGACTGGATGTCTTCAGAGATAAATGGGAGGGGTAGAATCCATTATGGCTGATGAAAGGGGCAGATACACTCATGGTCCGATGAGGGGGGGGGGCAGCTCTGAAGATCTGAATCTGAGGTAGAAGCCACCGGAGAGGGAGACAGAACAGAGGACGAAGGAACTTGGACAAATGCTTTTGGCTATCATCTGTTACTGCCATATACTGTACATATCCAGTACTCTGATTGCCCTGTTCCTACTGCTCACCGATACGTCACACTCCTTCCATCCAATAAGGGACTGCTCTCCACCTCCCTTAACACTAACATTGCTCTCACTCAGTTATTCCCACTGTGCACATCCCCTCTCATATTCACCTCAGCCATCACCTGGAACTGATCTGACCTTCCAATCACCCACCCACCTACTCCATCCACTGACTCCACCTCCTCCCTACGGCCTACTGTGGACCCGCCCCTCAGGTCCAGTCTCTGACAGGGATTATAGTAGGTCACCCACTGCTCCACTACCACATATTCCTGTTCAACACCTTTGCCTAGCACCCTGTAAAGAAGTCCTTGCTTTATGAAAGTGTCACCACCCTCCACATCTCTGTCCCTATGAACCCCTACACTACACATCCCTGTATGATAAATGCCAAGGTCGGGTTTGAGCCATGTTCGGGTTTTGCTGACATTTCTTTCCCCACCTGTTCTCTCTTCCCCTCTGATTAGGTCTCTATTTCTTTCTCTGTTCCTGCTACTTTCAGTGTCTGATTCTTGTTTGTGTTTTTTGATGCCAGAAGCAAGCTGTCGTCTCGTTTGCTTCCACCTTGTCCTGTCCTGTCGGAGTCTGCATGGCAGGTGCAACCTGCATTATACTACGTTCTTTTGTTCCATTGACTACGTTGGAAGAGGATTTATGCCATTCCTGTTTTTTATTAAAGAACTCTGTTTTCTGTTAAAACCGCATTTGGGTCTTCACTCAAGTTCATAACAGAAGAATCAGACCAAGAATGGACCCAGCGGCCCGGACCCTTTTCACTCCGCCGTCGAGATCCAGGGAGCGATGCTAGGCAGACACGAGGAGGAATTGTCTGCTGCTCAACATGCCGTTGAGACCCTGGCCGTCCAAGTCTCCGACCTCACAAGACGGGTTCACCAACTCCACCTCGATCCACCGCCCACTTCCAGGGTTTCCGAGTCTCCGGAGCCCAGGATCAACAACCCGCCGTGTTACTCTGGGGAGCCCACTGAGTGCCGCTCATTCCTCACTCAGTGTGATGTGGTGTTCTCTCTCCAGCCCAACACTTACTCCAGGAGCGCAGCCCGCACGCCTACGCTATTTCTCTCCTTACCGGACGGGCGCGTGAGTGGGGCACGGCAGTCTGGGAGGCGAGGGCTGAGTGTATTAACCAGTATCAGGACTTTAAGGAGGAGATGATACGGGTTTTTGACCGTTCTGTTTTTGGCGAGGAGGCTTCCAGGGCCCTGTCTTCCCTATGTCAGGGGAATAGATCCATAACGGATTATTCTATTGAGTTTCGCACTCTCGCTGCCTCTAGTGACTGGAACGAGCCGGCTTTGCTCGCTCGTTTTCTGGAGGGTCTCCACGTCGAGGTTAAGGATGAGATCCTCTCCCGGGAGGTTCCTTCCAGTCTGGACTCCTTAATAGCTCTCGCTATTCGCATAGAGCGACGGTTTGATCTTCGTCGCCGAGCTCGTGGAAAGGAGCTCACGTTCTCCGTTGCTCCCCTCTCCACATCACTGCCACCTGCCGCATCACTGCCACCCTCCCCGCCGGCTCGGATGCTGAGCCTATGCAGCTGGGGGTATTCGCATCTCGGCCAAGGAGAGGGAACGGAGAATCACCAATCGCCTCTGTCTCTACTGCGGCTCCGCTGGTCATTTTGTCACCTCATGTCCAGTAAAGGGCCAGAGCTCATCAGTAAGAGGAGGGCTACTGGTGAGCGCAACTACTCAGGCCTCTCCTTCTGGATCACGCACTACCTTTCCGGTCCATCTCCGCTGGCCCGGTTCATCTGCTTCCTGCAGTGCCTTGATAGACTCTGGGGCGGAGGGCTGTTTTATGGACGAGACCTGGGCTCGGGAACATGACATTCCTCTCAGACAGTTAGGGAGCCCAGGGCCTTGTTCGCTTTAGATGGTAGTTCTCTCCCCAAGATTCAGCGTGAGACGCTGCCTTTAACCCTCACTGTCTCTGGTAATCATAGCGAAACCATTTCTTTTTTAATTTTTCGTTCACCTTTTACACCTGTTGTTTTGGGTCATCCCTGGCTAGTGCGCCATAACCCTTCTATTAATTGGTCTAGTAATACTATCCTATCCTGGAATGTTTCTTGTCATGTAACCTGTTTAATGTCTGCTATCCCTCCTGTTTCCTCTGTCTCTTCTTCACAGGAGGAGCCTGGCGATTTGACAGGTGCCGGAGGAGTATCACGATCTGCGCACGGTGTTCAGTCGTTCCAAGGCCACTTCTCCCTCCACACCGGTCGTATGACTGTAGTATTGATCTCCTTCCGGGAACTACTCCCCGGGGTAGATTATACTTCTGTCGGCTCCCGAACGTAAGGCTCTCGAGGATTATTTGTCGGTTTCGCCGACGCCGGTACCATAGTCTCCTCCTCCTCCCCGCCGGCGCGGGGTTCTTTTTTGTTCAGAAGAAGGACGGGTCCCTGCGCCCATGCGTGGATTATCGAGGGCTGAATGACATAACAGTTAAGAATCGTTATCCGCTTCCTCTTATGTCTTCAGCCTTCGAGATCCTGCAGGGAGCCAGGTTTTTCACCAAATTGGACCTTCGTAACGCCTACCATCTCGTGCGCATCAGGGAGGGGGACGAGTGGAAGACGGCGTTTAACACTCCGTTAGGGCACTTTGAATACCGGGTTCTTCCTTTCGGCCTCGTTAACGCTCCAGCTGTCTTTCAGGCACTAGTTAACGACGTCCTGAGAGACATGCTGAACATTTTTGTTTTCGTTTACATGGATGATATCCTGATTTTTTCACCGTCTCTCTCGATTCATGTTCAGCACGTGCGACGCGTCCTCCAGCGCCTTTTGGAGAACTGTCTTTATGTGAAGGCTGAGAAGTGCACTTTTCATGCCGCCTCTGTCCCTTTCTCGGTTCCGTTATTTCCGCTGAGGGCATTAAGATGGATCCCGCTAAGGTCCAGGCTGTCATTGATTGGCCCGTTCCTAAGTCACGCGTCGAGCTGCAGCGCTTTCTGGGCTTCGCTAATTTCTACCGTCGTTTCATCCGTAATTTCGGTCAGGTGGCAGCTCCTCTCACAGCCCTTACTTCTGTTAAGACGTGCTTTAAGTGGTCCGTTTCCGCCCAGGGAGCTTTTGATCTTCTTAAGAATCGTTTTACATCCGCACCTATTCTTGTTACACCTGACATCTCTAGACAGTTTGTTGTTGAGGTTGACGCGTCAGAGGTGGGCGTGGGAGCCATTCTTTCTCAGCGCTCTCTCTCTGACGGCAAGGTCCATCCTTGCGCGTTTTTCTCTCATCGCTTATCGCCGTCAGAACGTAACTATGATGTTGGTAATCGCGAACTGCTCGCCATCCGCTTAGCCCTAGGCGAATGGCGACAGTGGTTGGAGGGGGCGACTGTTCCTTTTGTCGTTTGGACTGACCATCGGAACCTTGAGTACATCCGTTCAGCCAAACGACTTAATGCGCGTCAGGCTCGTTGGGCTCTGTTTTTCGCTCGTTTCGAGTTTGTTATTTCTTATCGTCCGGGCTCAAAAACACCCAACCTGATGCTTTATCTCGTCTCTTCAGTTCTTCTGAGGTCTCCACCGACCCCGATGGGATTCTCCCTGAGGGGCGTGTTGTCGGGTTGACTGTCTGGGGAATTGAGAGGCAGGTAAAGCAAGCACTCGCTCACACTCCGTCGCCGCGAGCTTGCCCTAGGAACCTTCTGTTCGTTCCGTTCCTACTGTCCGGCCGTTCTTCAGTGGGCCCACTCTGCCAAGTTAGCCGGCCACCCCGGCCTTCGGGGTACGCTCGCTTCCATTCGCCAGCGTTTCTGGTGGCCCACTCGGGAACGTGACGCGTCGATTTGTCGCCGCTTGTTCGGTCTGCGCGCAGACTAAATCTGGGAACTCTCCTCCTGCCGGCCGTCTCAGACCGCTTCCCATTCCCTCTCGACCGTGGTCTCACATCGCTTTAGATTTTATCACCGGACTGCCTTCATCAGCGGGGAAGACAGTTATTCTTACGGTTGTCGATAGATTCTCTAAGGCGGCTCATTTCATTCCTCTCGATAAGCTCCCTTCTGCTAAGGAGACGGCTCAGATCATTATCGAGAATGTTTTCCGAATTCATGGCCTTCCGTCTGACGTCGTTTCCGACAGAGGCCCGCAGTTCACATCTCAATTTTGGAGGGAGTTTTGCCGTTTGATTGGGGCTTCCGTCAGTCTCTCGTCCGGCTTTCATCCCCAGTCTAACGGTCAAGCCGAACGGGCCAATCAGACTGTTGGTCGATTTTACGCAGTCTTTCTTTCGTAACCCTGCGTCTTGGTCAGAACAGCTCCCCTGGGCAGAGTACGCCCACAACTCGCTTCCCGTCTGCTACCGGTCTATCCCCTTTTCAGTGTAGCCTCGGGTACCAGCCTCCGCTGTTCTCATCTCAGCTCGCCGAGTCCTGCGTCCCTCCGCTCAGGCTTTTGTCCAGCGTTGCGAGCGCACCTGGAAGGGGGTCAGGTCGGCACTTTGCCGTAATAGGGCGCAGACTGTGAGGGCCGCTACAAGCGTAGGACCAAGAGTCCTAGATATTGTTGCGGTCAGAGAGTATGGCTCTCCACTCAGAACCTTCCCCTTAAGACAGCTTCTCGCAAGTTGGCCCCGCGGTTCATTGGTCCGTTCCGTATTTCCCAGGTCATTAATCCTGTCGCAGTGCGACTTCTTCTCCCGCGCCATCTTCGTCGCGTTCACCCGGTCTTCCATGTCTCCTGTGTTAAGCCCGTTCTTCGCGCCCCCGCCGTCCCTCCCCCCATCCTTGTCGAGGGCGCACCCATCTACAGGGTTCGTAAGATTTTGGACATGCGCCCTCGGGGCCGTGGTCATCAGTACCTAGTGGATTGGGAGGGGTACGGTCCTGAGGAGAGGAGTTGGGTTCCCTCTCGGGACGTGCTGGACCGTTCCGCTGATCGATGATTTCCTCCGTTGCCGCCAGGTTTCCTCCTCGAGTGCGCCAGGAGGCGCTCGGTGAGTGGGGGTACTGTCATGTCTTGTTATGTCTGTTCCTGTCCTTTCTCTTCATTCTCTCTCTCTGCTGGTCTTTTTAGGTTACCTTCTCTGTCTCTCATCCCTCAGCTGTTCTACATTTCTCCTAACTAGCTCATTCTCTCTTTCCCCACCTGTTCTCTCTTCCCCTCTGATTAGGTCTCTATTTCTTTCTCTGTTCCTGCTACTTTCAGTGTCTGATTCTTGTTTGTGTTTTTTGATGCCAGAAGCAAGCTGTCGTCTCGTTTGCTTCCACCTTGTCCTGTCCTGTCGGAGTCTGCATGGCAGGTGCAACCTGCATTATACTACGTTCTTTTGTTCCATTGACTACGTTGGAAGAGGATTTATGCCATTCCTGTTTTTTATTAAAGAACT